>NW_024885532.1:32813385-32974237 GCF_019232065.1 Centrocercus urophasianus | reverse complement strand
CCCCCCAAGAGAGGACCAACCCAAAGCATCATAAAATGCTTGAAATACATCTTTCTTGTCCCCTGAGATGAATTTTCCTCACATGCATAAACTAAGTTCAACAGCAGGTTAAAAGTGAGAATAATATTAAAAAAAAAAAAAAAAAAAAAATTCAATCAGAAAGAAGTCACAGAAAAACAAATCTTGGTCACTAACCATCACTCTGACATCAACCAACTGTAGGATCCAGAAACAGCAATAAAAATCAATAGGTAATTTTCTTACTGAACGACCACTTTTTCTTAATAGCCTGTATCTGCAGACACTGAGAATAAAGTTGATTTGCAAACAAGCGTCAGACGTCTAGAAATCAGATTTATAGATGTGAAAGTTCTTGCATAAATATGAGCCAGCCTTTTCAACTGTTTGCACACAAATGAAATCCTGCTGAATTTGGAAGGACTCTGCAGCTTCTCTGTGTCTGCAAAGGTCTTCCATTAGATGGGGGTCAAAGATTTATCTCCGGAAAATTACTCAGCAGCATCCAGCCCTGACCCACTCTGTGATTAGGGCACAGAGTTGGGACTTGGGAGATAGAGAACTGACCCATCCTGATTCAGCTAGAGAGCACCAGCGCAACCCTGGGCAAGTCACTTTGGCTCTTGAATTTCTGTTCTTTGTCTATGAGAAGAAACATATACCCCTGGTCTGCCTTTCATCATGTTGGATTTCATATCACATCTGTAAAATATAAGTCTAGAACTCTGCACAGCCCCTCAGCACTGCTCTAAATCCATGCCCTAAACCTCCTGTATTAGAGACTATGTAAAATCTGGTTCCAAGTGTTTATAGTTTTAAGTCCTATTTCCCAAAAATAACAGCACTATTTACTCAAACAAGCAGACTACTAAACCACAGCAAACTGACACATTTGGATGCAATGACATATTTGCAACTCTTCCATGTCAACATTTCGTGTAATACCTCAGTAAGCACTCCTTTAGAATTATATTTCTACTACTTTATGTCCAAATAACATTTTGCTTGCTGCTTATGCTACGTGCCATTCCACATATGTTAACAGAAACGTTGTGAGAGACAGAATTTCAGAAGTTGCCTGAAAACTAAGTATTACAACAAACTAACATTTCTGAGTATTTCCAAAGAACAGATATCTTTACAGGTTTCATCCAAGTACATTCAAGCGCTTTATTTCAAGTCAGAGCTAAGAAAGCAAGTATTTCACAGAAACAGAAGTATATGGACAAAAGCACACCTATGCACATGGCTGAAAATAGCTCTTCATTCTTATTTTACCTTTTAATTCCACCTTCCTTGCTTTAAAATACTGAGCACCAAGTAATGCGTTTCTTAGATTTCCTACACTGCTACCAAAGCCCAGCAAGGCTGGTGAATGCTGCACATCCCTGTGCGTCTCCATTTCCCCTGAACGGGTGAACATCCTCCCGAAGCAGACTTAATTTCCTCCTACAGACAGAACAGGGAACATATCATCCTGACTGACACCGACCACAAATCAGATTTCCACGAGGTTGAACCCTACCACCGCAGCCTTGACGCAGCCCGACAAACCCCTAAGCCCCAAATCCCTCTTAGGGAGGATGTTTTCAGCCTAATTACACCTCCGTGACACCGGACCCCGGCAACGTTAATTAAAAGGGGGGGAGGGGGGGAACACAACTCAACGCGGAGTTGTCGGGTACGCAAGGAAGTTCCAGATCGGCTCAAAGCGAGCGAAACAGAAAGAATAGGGGGAAACGCCACCCGAGCGGCCGCAGCTGTGAGACGGAGATCCCGCCCGAGCTCCAGAGCCCCCAACCCCTCCCCGGGGCTCCGCCGCCATCAGGCGTTTCAGAGCGGGCAGAGCCCACCGGGACCCCTTCCCGCCCTCCGACGGGAGGACAACCAGGCTCCAGGGACGGCCCCGGGCCGGGGGGCAGCGAGGTGAGGGGGGAGAGAACAAGACCGCTCCGAACGAACGCCCGAGGGAAAAGTGACCCCTCGGGGCTCCCCGGTGCCGCAGCGCGGGGCAGAGCTCCCAGCAGGGCGGCGCGGGGTCCCCCCGCCCGGCTCTCGGCCCGCCCGCCCGCCCTCCGTCCCCGCACTCACACACACACAGCTCCACCACGTAGGCGTAGTAGGACCAGGCCACGACCAGGGCGATGAAGACCACGGGCACCCAGGCCAGCACCCTCTGGCAGCACTTGAGGACGTGGGACGGCGCCATCTTCCCCCCGCGGCCGCCGCAGGAGGCATCGGCGCCGGCGCTGCACGGGCGGCGGCTGCAGCAATCGCCGCCGCTGCGGAGCCGGCCCCGGGCGGCGCGGGCAGGCCCTGGGCGGGCCGCAGTGGGCGGGAGATGGGCGGCCCCGCGCCCGCCACCTCCTCCTCCTTTTTCTGCCTCCGGGTGGCGGAGCCCCGACGGCGCGTGTCGGCGCGGCGTCCCGCCCGGCTCACGGGACTGTCCCTGCGCGGCAGCCCGCGGCCGCCGTCACCGCACAGCGTGGGGCGTCCCTCCGGCCGTCCGGGTCGGCCGTGCCGGTCCTGCCCCGCGCTGGGCTTGCCCCTCCCAGCTCCTGCGTACCTGCCGCTTCTCCCGGCAGGGCACTTAGAGAAGCTGAACTCTGCGCAGTTCCGCTCTGCGACATCGGCATTATTCTCACCCTGAATCCAAAGCACAACGCCATCCACTACTGGGAAGGACGTGAACGCCGTCCCAGGTCGATGAGCTGCCACGGCCTCGGATCACGGCCCCGTTCCCGGCCGTCTGTCGCGGCGCTCCGGCACCACCTGGCGGCGGCCGCGCTGCAGCACGGCGCTGTGGGGTTCCGCGGGTTCCTCACGGCGTGGGGTCGGCCGGGAGCAAAAAATGAGCAATTAAATGCGTCCGACCGATGAGGGTTGGGAGCACAGCGTGGGGCAGCTGTGTGGAGTCTGTATGGCACCTTCACAATCACGGTAGCAATGAAGGGGCGCAGTTCTGTCAGCCTGTGTGTGGCACAGGTTAGCTTGAGCCACTGAATATCAAACAACTGGTATTCATCTTGTAACATACGGGATGAAATTGGGACCTGGAATGTCAGAAATGAATTTTTCTGAACTATGTTGGATGTTAGGAAAAATTTCTTATCAGAAGGAGTGGTGGAGCAGTGGCACAGCTGCCCAGGGAGGTGGTGCAGTCGCTGCCCCTGGATGTGGAAACGTGGACATGTGGCACTGAGTGGTGTGGTTAGTGGGGATGGGCTGATGGTTGAGTCCAACCTCCAATCTTAGTGTCCTTTCCCAACCTTAATTCTATGATTCTATGCTCACAGCATGCCCCTTCCATACCAACCACCTGGCACTGTCTAGCGTGCTGACTACCTGGTGAATGCTGTGGAAAGAGCACATAGTGACATTCAGTGGTCCTATATTTGTTTGGTGTTGAAATGCTCACAGCTAAGCTAAAGAAAATGGGAGGAATTTTGAATCTCATATAGGATAACTCAGTAACACGCTGTTGCAGTGTCAGTCATAACCACCCGGACACCCAAAAGTAGATTGAGGCAACAGTGACTGCCAAACTAGCAGAAAATACCTCTTAGATATCAAGCTCAGGAATCTCCAGTTGTTCACTGTACCAAGCATAGCCACTGGCAATGGAAACATTGAACCAGTGGTTGGCTGCTTACTTAGAATCATAGTGTCACAGAATATCCTGAGTTGGAAGGGACAATAAGGATCATCAAGTCCAACCCCTGGCTCCACACAGGATCACCCAAAATCAAACCTTGTGTCTGAGAGCAGTATCTAAATGCTCCCTGAGCGCCAGCAGCATAGGGCCTGTGCCCACTGCCCTTTGGTGCAGAACCTTCTCCTAACTCTCAACCTGATCCTCCCCTGACTCTTATAAATAATTAATTTCTTTCTCATGGGCAATACATTAGAGAGGTGCTGTTTTCTGAGGGTCATTGGGATGGTGATCTCCTTGTTAAAGGAGGGGTGCAAGCCATGGAATATAAAACTGTCAGCAGTGGGATGTACAACCCTGCATCACCCTATTGGAAGGCTTGGGTACAGGGCTGTTGAACTTGAATTACAAGGAAGATGTGCACATACAGTGTGAACATTTGTCTAACCAACCACTTTTGGAAGTGAGCAACTTCACAGCATATGTGCTCTTCATCCTGCCCTGAGCCCTGAGTGCCACACCACCATCGGTGGGAATGGGCCAGAATGGGTCTCCAGGGAGATGCAATTACAACCAGCTTGTGCTGAGCCTGTGGTGCCTGTGGCTGCTGTTACTGCTCTCTGACACTGCTTTCATCTTCCTCCCCGACTTTCGTAATGATATCGTCACCCTTTATAAGAAGTAGTGAATATGAATCACAAAGCCAGTGACAGCTGTATAAGCCTATGAGTGATGATTTTTGACCAGCTATTGACGGAAACATTTCTGTGCAGTGTTTCCATCCTAAGAGGAACTGAAGTAGAAATGAATCAAAGAAAGATGCTGACGAGGCTGGGAGGCTCTGGGAGGGCAGCTAGTCCTGCATGTGTGCTCCCACCCGAGGAATTGCACTGCATAAGGACCACTTGGCTCAGGGAGTAACATCTTCCACTTCTCAGAGCCATCTGGCATGTATCTACTCTGACTTCCTGAGCAGAAAAGAACTCCTTAAATGGATGCTAGGCAGAAAGGAAGCAAGCTCTGCTAGAAGTGACTGTGTGTCTGCTTGGCTTTGAAGCACTGCACTACAGCTCATGTGAGGTCATCCCATAATTGTCAAGAAGCAAAACCCAGGTGTTCTTGGTCCATTTCACATGCCCCTTTCTGGCTGTCCACCTGATTTACCTACATGAAGATCTCTGTGAGAGCAGTGAAATGTACCTTTGCATCCTCTGCTCTGGCAGGGGTCTCCTGCACAGTCTTCCAGAATTGTGTTCGTTTGTTTGTAATAAACAGTTCAGACAACTTAGCAGGGAAAAAGTGGAAAAATTTACTGCACTGTAAATTACTGCGTCACCCCTTACAACTTTTTTTTTTTTTAATTGAAAAAAATATAGAGCTATACATCTGCTGTCCTTTTGGAAAGCTGCCTTACAGCAAAACACAGCAAACACTCCTTCAGATGTTCTCATCGTTCTCTCTAGCCTTCATCTTCATAATTTCATCTCAATTTTGCTTCAGTATTTCTTTCCTCTGAGGGCTAGGAACAAGCCATGACCTGGCAAGAAGCAACCCAGCATCCTTTTAGGTGGAGGTTGATGCAAAATAATAATGTGGCTCATTAGGAATCTTTTTTATTTGTTCCTGGCAGTAAACAGACAAATCAATTTCTGTAGGCTTGATTTCTGATATACACATAAAACCAAAGGAGATGGCTCAAATACTTGCTCTCTGCATTCCAGTACGGCTCATGTAATCTTGTATACATTAACTGTGAGTGATTAGTTGTCCTTGTTTGCATTGGGTCAAATCCTAGATTGCAAAGAACTTGTTTTGTTCAAACAGCATTTGAAACATTTAATTTCAGCTGTGTTGATTTATTCGTTGCTTTCCTAGCATCCTTGTGTTTGGTCATGTTCATGTCTCCTAAATTACAGTTTGAATTCTCTTTTCTAAAGACCAGCTGCAGAGCATTTTGCTATCCTTCCCATTCAGCAGGGAATACAATCAGCTATCCTGTAACTCAGCTCCCATTGCTTTAGGAACCACTTTGTGTGGTTTATTTAAGAGACACACACTTTTTAGTAATGTTTGCTCCTAATAGTATCAATTTCAAAGTAGATTAAAATACAGTAAGATGCCACATAATTAAGATGAAAAAAAAACCCAAAAAACCCAAAACACTGTATTGACGAGTCTTTAAAATTGTTCCTTTCTAAGAGTTTTCACCCTTCCAACAAAACAGCACTTCAATTTATAGAAAAAAAGTCTGAATGTAAGTACTCTTACTTACGATCCGTTAAAGCTTATGAACAAAGAAGGCATTGCCAAAGTACAAGTTAAGTCTGGCGAAGCTCATCTCCTGTGCTCCCTCTGCAGTTCATGGGGAAGGACCCAAGGGAACGGCCTGGGGCTGCATCAGGGGAAGGTTGGGTTGGAGATCAGGAAAAGGTTCTTCACCAGAGGGTGGTCAGGCCCTGGAACTGAGCCCAGTGGTCACAACACTGACCAGCAGGTGTCTGGGCAACGCTCTTCAGACATATGGTCTGATTTGTGGGTGGTCCTGGGTAAAGCCAGAAGCTGGATTTGATGATCTTTGTGGGTCCCTTCCAACTCAGGGTATTCTATGATTCTATGACAAGGACAGACTCTTCAGAGGATGTTTTGGCACTTGCTGGTGTCTGAAATCCCACACATTTCTCTGCTTTGACTACAGAGTCTCCTTTCTCCCAGATTTTCCTGTCTGAGAGCATTTGATTGAGGCCAAAGTGAATCTCACATTTTGCCAAATGCAGTGTGTGTACTCCCAGAGCCTTCAATCTTTAAGTTAGCCAGAGCATCCCAGAACCTTCCTCCCTTTAAGTTGCACCAGGGGAAGTTCAGGTTGCATATCATGAAAAATTTCTTATCTGAAGGAGTGGTGAGGCAGGGGCACAGGATGCCCAGTCCCTGGAGTCACTGTCCCTGGAGGGATTCAAGAAATGTGGAGATGTGGCACTGAGGGACACAGTTAATGGGCATGGTAGGGACGTGCTGATGGTTGGACTGGATGATCTTACTGTTTTTTTCCAACCTTAATCATTCTATGATTTGATTTCCACATCACAGTTGGTGAGGAAAGGCCAACCACCATCAGCTGGGACAGGAAACAGAAGAACAAGCTTCCAATTGGGCATGTGGGTGTGAAAAAGCACAGCTTTTTGCTCTCCAAGGACTGATGTGTACTTTCTGGCATGACACAGGTGGGCACAGTTGTGCAATGCTGGGAGGACGGTGTGCAGGAGCCACAGCGCAGTTCCTGGGGTCCATGAGGAGAGCTCTGCACCAGAGCCTTCTGGTTAATGAAGCAAAAACTTTATTAACTGAGCCAACACCAGCCTAATGGGAAATCTGTCTCCACATATGCTGCATAATTTCTACATTATTGAACCAACCAGGAATTGTTTAATCAACAAAGACAGCAGGAAACCTTCAGAAAGAAAATGAGCGAGGAGATGCAAGCTTGTTTGTGGATTAATTTTGTACATGCTCAAGTCTCTCAGGTTTCCTTTCCACCTCTTGTTGGACAACATCTTCAATTTCTCTAGGAGGAATTTCTATGGCTGCCTGGTGCACAAATATGTGACACAATATGTGTCTATGTCCACAGGTTTTGCCATCATGCTTCCTCAGTGCCCAGTGGCATTAGAGGGGCTGTTGCTTGGTCAGTGTGGATCTCAGTAATAACATCCACATCACTGGGATGCATACTGTCTGTTCAGAAGGACTGAAGGTTTCTTTCTTCACTGGAATAGTTTCCTGACCTGCTGTGGCTGTTTAATAGGAAAGGTTGAAGACACAAGAGATTTTGGCACTCTTCCATGAGAAGAAAACTGTATTTGAAACCCCAATGTACATTTATTAATCCATCTCTATGCTTAAGTCAAAGTATGGACAATAGATACGAATTTTGAAATACTTCCTCTAACTCTCTGGATTTGTTCCCATTTCGGCCCTTTATCTGGCAGTTCTCATCTTGTGTATTCTTTTAAAATAGTTTTAAAACAGTTTATGAGACCTCCACAATATGTAATATATTATTTTTTTTATTCCAAATAACACTCAAAAGCAAAGTTGGAGGGTTTTTTTTTAGCATTTAATTTTATTTCATTTTTAGTATATTTCTGTTCAGAGGAAGGATTTGTAAGGTTAAAAAAGTTGTAATTGATACACTTCATTGGCACGTTGGCAGTAGGCAAGACCTTTGAATAAATTGTGTTGAGTAATGTTGACAGACAGCTTGCAAATAGCATACAGTTACTAAAAGGAGCTTAAAAAAATTAAAACTTCATCAGACAAGGTCGGCCTAAACACTTATGTAAACAGCTCTTTCAGTCTAAGATATTTTATCTGAGAAATGATTTTAAGACTGTTTCACAAATCTTTTTGGTGAAAACAAACAAAAACAAGCTACAGATTAAACACAGATCCTGATTTTTCAACGGACAAATCTTCCCTGGCATTCAGAGGAATTCCTTCCTAGCTGTTCTTTCAGGATAGTTTCTTCTGAAAATGTTAATTGCACTTTAATTCCTAAGAAATCATTCCATTTCTTATTTTATTATAGACATGACGTTTGTTTTAAAATAAGCGTATCTGTTTTCTTTTTCCTCTGAACTGGATACCAGATCTTTAGCTAAGAAATAAAGCTTGAAATCCATTTTTAGTAACTTGCTGCCAAAAGCAGATATTGCTGATTGCACAAACCCAGATACGAATGAGCAATGAGGCATTAAACTCCTAGATACACTAAAGCTAGATGAATTGATTTTTCCAACAGAAAACCAAACAGTTTGCAGGATATGTGTCATTGGTAAACAAAACAAAACAAGAAACAACCACAAAAGCAACGTAGAACATCAAAAACCTATTAAGAACTCACAGAATAAATTGTTAAACAATTGTGTCTGTTCCAAAGTAAAAACAATTTGCCAAAATATGAACAGCAACAAGTAAAAGGCTGCCTTGTATTATAGCAGAGCTGGAACAACGCCCACTGTATGGGAACACACACACTTCTGTGATACAGAAGTGTCTTGCTTGATTTTGTCCTTTAAAAAATGTTGTTTAGTGATCTGAAGCTGGCTGTGGTACTTTCATGCCAGCCCTGCTGCCCCACCTCTGCTCCCAGCAGCTCTTATTCATAGTTCCCATCACCATAAGCAGCTTCCAAAAGCACAGAGTGAAAACAGCTGCCTGATTTCTCATTGCCCACAGAGCAGTGCCATTTCAGCTTAAGGGGGAGAGGCAGTGGCATTTACTGCATTTTATTGCATTTTTGAGAGGCTCCTGGTGGAAGCAGAGGGATCCTTGGCAGTCACTGGTACCTGATTTTCTAGACAGGTCTTGAGGCACCCACAGTCACGTTCCTGTTCATGTGGACGAGACTGGGTACATGCTTGCAGATCACACAAAGAAAAGCATTTTCTCTTTCACACAATTTAAATTAAAGCTCCAAGAGAATGCTGCACAGGGAGGAGTAGCAGGTGGTTGCATGCTGCTGCTTTGCTTGCTTCTCTCTAGAGTGCTGAGACCTGGGAGGACTCTCCCTTAGCGCTAGCTTGCCTGATGGCCACTGACATACCAAATATCTTACCTGTAACCCTCCTTAGGTGGGATCTGCAGTGGTGAGATTTCTCAGTTGTTTTACCCAGTTCGTTTTTTGAGTCTGTTAGAACAAACCTGTCTTGAAAAGTCAGGCCTTTACCCCAGCCTGGACAAAACAGACAATGCAGACAGCTCTGTGTGTTAAAGTCTGTCTCCTGTACGCAGTGACCAACCAGTGATCCGGACCTGTGACTACAGGCTCTTGAGTCTGTAAGAAAAAAACTCATGTACCATGCATATGTGTGTATACAGAGAAGCACACTGTGATATGGCTGAAAAACATTCATGTTAATTTTTACCTTCTTTTTGTTTTATTGTTTGACATCTTATGTCTAGCTTTGCAATTTGGATTTGCAATTAATTGTCTAGCTTTGCAATTAAACAATTTGTTTACTTTTTGTTGGGTCTATTATTCCTGCCAACGCTTGTTATAACATTGAGTTCCTGAGATACTGCAGCATTCCCTGTCATAATTGTTACTAACACAAAGTAAATATTTGTTACACATTTATCTTCTGCATTACAATTAAGCAAAACATTTACAAATCAAGGTGTAATCATTGCTTATGATAGAATGAGGATGAGGATTTTTCCTTCTTGTTTATACTGTTCGTTGAAGAGGTCTGAGAGTCTCAATACACATTCATGGATCAACATGTAACTTTTAAAGCCTGCATCAGCAGCCTTATATTTCCAGTTTAAGGCTATTATCAACAAAAGCAGACAAATCAGACATCTACCCTGGACCTGGTGGAACCATCTGCCAGGAACTAGCAACAACCAGCTCACAGTAATGGGGGCACAAGCCACGTGAGATTTCGTTTTTGATGCAGGTACCTTGACTTGCATGGACTGTGCAAATGGTTTCCCTTTTTGGACCCCTGTCTTTGCCAGGGAAAGAGAACTGCTGTGTCAGTGGCCGGATGAGATGATGGCCATTCTTCCACCAGGAGATGATACTGTTGGATTGTTCCAGCCAGTGGCCACTATTAAATCCTATGCATCCCAGAGGTCACAGTGCAGGGTCAGACAAAAAAATAAATAGCATTATTCCCTAGAACAAGAGTATTTCTGTAGGGAGGTCAAACATGATAACAATTCTGTAAACCCAACTGATTACACTAGAACGATATAATTTTTTTTTTTGCATTAGATATTGGGTTAATTTAGTTCAGCTGTAGTAAAAAAAAGTATTTTTGATTCAGCTCTTATGTAAACAGGACAGACAAAAAACCCTACATAACATTTACAGCAAACCAGCAATAATGGACACTTTTAAAAAGGACTTTTCCCACTTTGCTTCCACAATTCTTTTGCTCCTTTAATGCTTTCCCTTTTCACGCACTTCCAGTACCCTTGAATGCCTTGCTGTTGTGGTACCTGTTAATAAAATTAGAGCACGTTTAACATTTACACAAAAAAGACTCTTAATTGCAGACTGTGTTATAAATATAATATGTAGAGCGATGCTGCTGCTCCCATAGTTCAGATGTATATTACCAATGATGGCAGCACTCCTCCCAGATTCATAAGCAGTAAGGAGTCTTCAATTTAAAATATAATTTCTTTCCATTCACTATCTCTACTTGTGTTTCTACAAACATTAATAAGACAGTTGTAAGAATAATCTGTGGTATTCAGAAGCAAGTATGTTAATGGGAAGGATAGATGCCATCAGCTTCTCACCCTCAAACCTCGATGAATTCGCTTCTTCAGGACACCGAGGAACTCGCTGTGGCTGAGGCAGTCATCTCCATCGAGATCAAAAATCTTGAAGATGGTATCCAGAATATTATCTGAGAGCTCCTGTCCTGTCGCCACCTTCACTGCTCTCTTGAACTCAGCTAGTGAAGACAGAATACGACATCATTACATTACTGAACATTGAAAGGCATTGCAAAGCACACCAATTGCAGCATTCTGTAGATCTTACAATGTCCTCTGGATATCCTAGCTAGAGTATTTTGTGGTGTAAAGAATTTGGAGTTTTGCCTCAAGTAAAATAAGAAAATGTATGGGATTGTCATAAAACAGAAGATAGCAAGAGGGAAATGGTTGAAGATTATCACTGCAAGCACATTCTGCCACATGAATGGGATGCATTTTTGAAGGCATCACAGATGTCTGAGTTTCAATGAGGAAGTGAAGGTTACTATATTAGAGTAGCACTGTAGATTATTGCAGCAAGTTATCTCCACTAAGTGATAAATACAGCAATGTTGTGCTTCTGATTTCATAGCAAATGATGTTTATAACTAATTATATAAATATGCTTAGTTCTGAAGCTTACTAGAAAAAAGAGCACTCCATCACTCATCTTTGCCTCTTTCAATAATTTCTCTGTAAATGCAGTTGACTCTTCTACATTTCATTTAAATATAATTGAGTAGAAAATCCTCCTGAAAAAGGATATACCACAACTTAAAAAGGTCCCAACATACATTATATACAGTCCTAACTTTGTCTTCAAAAAGATGTGAACTGTTTCAGCTCTTTAAATATAAATCAAGAAATGGCACTGCACCTTTGTGAGTAGAACACAAAGAAAAGGAGAAGGATCTTGCCATGACACACTGTTCAGTTTCAAGCGAGCCAACCAATTATGCGTCTTATCGAATGTTAATGTCTCAACAACCCTTCTCAGGAACTTTTGTTACTGTTTTCAGATAACTCAGGAGATCTGTTTTTCAAGCATCACAAGTATGTAACAACGTTGGAATCACAACAAAAGACACTTGTATTTCCACAAAAATGTTGCCGCATTGCTCCTAAATGTCTGTTACATGTGAAAGGCACAACTCCCTCAGTTGTTTGGTTTGAAAAATACTTTACTTGTTTTTCACAGGCATGATTGTGTAGCACTGCACAAAATTCTGTAAGAAAAGTGCATCTTTTCTTTCTTAAAAATACAGATGTGAAGCTGTGGAGCACTCACCTCGCTTAACGGGACGGTTGGCTACGGTGAACATCTGCATGGCAATAGAAAAGTCTTCTAGGTTGTTTGTAAACTTGCAGAAAGTCTTGAATTCCTCCAGACTGATATTCTAGAGTATCAAAGAATTAGATGATATATACTGGACAGTACTTTCAAAAGCAAAGTAAATCTATTTTGTTAAATCCAATGGACTTAACATTTGGATGTGAACACTTGTTGTCAATACTTGTATTTCTCAGTTAATAAATTGTCATGGTTCTTATCTGCATAAAACTCAAGAGCTGCCATAATTGATTTGGAAACTGGTTTTATTTTTAGATACTTGCATTCACATGAAAACCTGTATGCAGAAACAAGGAAGCAAAACAAAGCATACTCCAGGTACCAACCTCTCCTGCTTCAAATCTGTCTTTCACGTTTTGCCAGTAAATTTCATTATTTTCCTCATCAGTGAAATACAGAAGCCATTCTGCAAAGTCCTCCTTTCTCATGACATTCAATCCCTTGGAAAACTGTATGAATTCCATTTCTTGCACTTCTGTTTGCAAATTTTCCATGAACCTGTGAGAACAAATAGTGAATATGCATTAGACACCACCAGCTGGCCGCAGATACAGCCAGAGAGCTGACTTGTTCCCAGGGCTGCATTTCAGCAGGGACACCAGCAGGGCGCTCCCTAAGCCCACGCTAACACAGCATGCAAAGATCGTCTTTAGTTTTCACGTGAGAAAGAAATGTTTGAAAAGGTGCAGATAGTGAGTTAAAATGATGGATGAGGCAGTGTTGTAATGAATGAGTGGAAAAGGACACGGCAGCTAAAGGCCCGACGTGTTATTTATGAAATTTCATATTAATAAGAGAGGAATTTAAGGTTGGAAAGCACCTCCAAAGAAGAGGCCCCAACTATTACAAAGGTGAAAGAAAAGAGGAACCTTGAAATCATCGCTACATGAAAGGACAACTAAAAGCCTCAAAGACTGCAAAGCCTCAGACGGCAGAAGAGAAGCTTGGCAAATTTGTTCTTTAATACTGAGAGAATGGGTTCGCTGGGACTACAGATGGCATGCAGACGGTTTGGAAGAGCACAGAAAATGATGTTGCAGGTATTTCAGGAGAGAGCTGTCTGAAAAAGGATGCTGTGAACATCAGCGGTTTTAGAAGGCACTCATTCTTTAGGGAGAAAAACTAAAGCAGCACAAGAATCAAGTACTGATGTGCGGGTACAGAATCACAGAACCGTTTGAGTTGGAAGCGACTCTTAGAGGCCATCTTATACAACTCCCTGTCATGAGCAGGGACACCTGCAGCTCCATCAGGTAGCAGGGACACCTGCAGCTCCAGGTTCAGCCTGACCTTGAGTGTCTCCAGGGTTGAGGCATCCACCACCTCTCTGGGCAACCCATGCCAGCACCTCACCACCCTTCACTCCACTACCCTCCAGAAGCTGGAACCACAAGCAGAGCAGTAGCTTTGAATTTCCCCATTTTGGCCCATATAGCCATTTATCATTTTCTGGAGTGGAGGGACTGACATGAATTTCAAGATAGAGAAAACCAGTGGTGTATGAGCCATTTAGAGATGGGCTGTGTACAATTTTTTTTCCCCCCTGTGAATATAAAGGTTAAAAACACAACCAGACTTGCCAGAATCTTTTCATTACATCAAAAGAACCCTGCTTAATTGAGTTGCAAAATTTACTGACAGGAGGGAATGAAATACTTCTATATTGGGACAAAGCAATTAGTTGGAGAAGACAGCTAAGGGTCTAGGCAGCAAAGAGCAGCAGAGCCTCATTTGCTTGTCAGTGTTTGCATGGCCTCACTGGATTTGAATTATTTTCCCTGAAATTAAAGCATTTTAGCCTGCACAGCTATCTTTAGTTCTTTAATGAGATCACTCGGACAATTAGTAGCTTGAAGCTCTATGAAGTCTATAAGGGGTTAGCTGAAGGCTGCTGCTGCAGCATAAGCTCTCTCTTGTATTTTCTTCTCTAATAATTAGAGCTGCACATGCAAATAAAGGGCCAACAAATGCTTCACTGCTCAGGACACACAGGTGACGGAAAGCCTGACACTGAGAGGAAATTTAAGATTCAGGCTGGAGTTCTATTACTGTAATACTGAGTACGTGTGTGCTATGCTCCCATATTTTATACACTGTGGTCCAGTGAAGGTAGTTTCAAGGCCCCTGCACAGCAGAGGTGCCCCCCCCATGGACAGCACTACAGCAGGCAGGTTTTCTTGGCTGGGGTACTCAGAGCACCATTGCCTTAACAGCCTTTCAAAAGCTGGCTGCACTGTTTTGAAGGCTGTGATCCTCAGACCTCTTTTTTTTAAACACCCGTGTCTGCCTGTGCTGAGCAGTTGGGCAGAACAGGCCTTGCAGACCAAAGCCATGCAGGCAACCTAACAGAGCTTTGCTGCGTTTTGGGAGTGCCCAGCAGAAGTGAGAGTGGAGTATCTGTGATGTGTGGCTCATGTATGGCTGGAAGACAGCAGAGGTCATGCAGAGCAGTAACCACATCTTTGATTGCAGTTGATGGAACACCTGGTCTGGGGGAGGAGAAGCTGCTGAAAATAAGGTTGCTTTCAGAAATACGTTTAAGCCATGGATGTAGGAAAAAAAGACAGGGTGTAATTTGGTGTTTTATTTTCTTGGCTTTTACTCTGTGGAAGTAAAACACATCTTGTGATAGGTGTAAGGTCTGTCCTCGATAGGATAAGCTCTTCATTTTGGAGAGCCGCCTCTCTGTCATTAGCTGGTCAGTAGCCAAGCGATGAGAAATGACATGTTCCTCCATCATGTCTAAATATTGCATTTGCAGGTTTCACTTAAGCACAAATCTCTCAGTGATCCACCCAGGGCTGTACCCTGACAGGGCAGCACTGGGTGACCAAGCATTTCTATATGCCGAGGAAGGAGCCAGTGATCTGCGTAGCCACATACATCAGCCAGCTGAATGGTGCAAGGGAACCAAAGAGGAAAGGGAAGCATTTGGCTCTAGCATTTCTGACAGATGCTTGATTCTGCTTCCGTCTCACAGGGAATGAGGCACTGAATCTTTCCATGGTTTCTGCTGCCTTTTCTCAAGCCTGGAATCTTGTCCTCTCCAGTTGCTTCCAGGCAATGTCACTGCACATCGATGGTTGCACAACAGCCACGCATCATACTTAGAGTGGGGAGGAGAGCAGGAATTACTTCTTTAGGTATGAAAAAAATTAATGGATCCTGCATTTCAACACGTAGGATTGCTCCTGGCAAGCTAGAGTGGGAAGATTTCCTGCCATACCAAATTCAGCAGCTGAAATATGTAATGTAAAATTTAAATCTGATAGATTCCCATATTACAAAAATTAAAATACCATGAATCATCACATCAGCATTCTAGGTCACTGTTATTCCCAGGTGTGAGAGTTAAAAATCCTAATGAGTTTTTTAAAAAGAAAGTTATTAGAAGTTATTAAAAATAGCTTTCTGGTTAGGAAGTAAAACCTGATAGTTTTATGCCGTAACACCACTAGGGATACTTGATTCTTTATCTTCTGGATCACAGTGTGACAATTTTCAGTTAGAAATTCCTTCACAATTTCTTCATATATTAGGAAAAACAAGCATACTAATGGAATTCCTGCTCTCCTAAAGTCAATGGCAAAAGACAAAATTCAGCTGTGGGAATGGGATTCGCATATTAGATGTGTTCTACAATTCAAGAATAACTGCACTGGAAATGCTCTTGCACTGCAGCTTAAGGATAAAAGCAACTCCTGAGTTTCCAAACAACAAAAAGAAAAGATCAATCACAAATATGTAAGATGGAGAAAAGGCTGGGAGCAGACAGTACTTTCTTTAAGACAGCCTGTTTTATGTTACAACAGCATCCAGAAGCCTTATCAGAAGTTAGCCCCCATTTTGTAACGTGCTTTACAAACCTACAGCAAGAGGGAGTCTCTTAGGACTTTTTGGCAACTCAGCTTTAACAGAAGTGAAAAGTGCAGAACCTCAGGAATGCAGCTATTCTTTCTCCAACCTGAGATGTTGCAATGAAGTGCTAGCTTCCTTGTGGCACATGAAGTAGAGAATGAAAGTTTAGGGAATGTTTTCCTTCCTATACTTTTTGATCTGAATTCAAAGTCGGTACAGAGCTTCAGTACTCCAATACAGAACCGACCAGTGCTTGTGATATACAGGTTTGTAGGAAGGAAACTTGACAACTAAGACAGAGGTGAATACATCACTCCAGCATTTCTACTCTGCTTTGGCTTCTCTTCAGACACTGCAGTCCTGCTGGAGACTCGATAATCATCTCTGCAGCAAATGACTGCTACTAAGAGCTGCAAGGCTGCCTTTTGGCAAATATGACTTTCCAGAAGAGAATATGGAAAACCTAATAAGGACTTGACCACTAACCTTCACAGACCACTTACATACATGCTTGCAAACTCAGCTTAGCAAGTGCTAAAGCAGTTAATCAATCTCAGTGTTGTCAGAATTACAGGCAAAACTCCCATTGATTTAGTATCCTCAGTGTTTCCAAACCAAACGTAATCAAACTAATCACGTTCATCTATAAGCACTTTGTGTAAACAAATCAAGCTATTTGTCTGATCAGTATACAGGAAAGGAAGGAATGGGGATTCTTCTCAGCCTCACTACTAAATATTTGGGAAATGCTCAGATTCACTTACAATAGGAATACAGAACCAGAAGCCAGATTTTGTTCTTATCCCTTTTCTTTTCTCAGTCTGATCCTGCTTGTATGTCATCTCTAAGTGAATTTGGGGTCTATAGACAGATAGAAGCGTAGGTATAGGGACACAGAAAAAGGCAATCATAACTGCACTTCCAAATCTCTAAATGAAAATCACTGGAAATGGGCAAACTGTCACCACAGCAAAAACATCACTGGTTGATGATGATACTTGAGATCCTGCCTGTGTGCCTTGGCACGAACACAGAACGAGCACCAAACGAATTTCAGTTCTATCAGTGTGGTTTAGTGTATATATTTTGGTTTCTTAAATGAATGTACTAAGGAGTTTGAAAATACCAAAAGAAAGAGAAACAGGACAAGTAAATGAAAGGCAGTGTTTTGTGCATGGTTGTACAACTGGTGACCTCTGAGCTAGAGAAGAAAAAAATGAATAAAGAGGTGTGAACTTCAATTAATTGATGAGAAGTTTGAAAGCAACAAATCAGGACAGAAAACTAACAGGATTTATTTTTTCTTATACGATTAAATTATGATCATTGTTTAACCATACTGGAAAGCAATTTTTCATTTCTCCTCCCAGAATCAATTAGAAGTATTTTTTAATATTTTTTCCATACTCTCTCACTTATTCCTTTTTTTTTTTTTTTTTTTCACCCTTGAAGGAGATTGTGAGAGATTTAAGCTTGCTTGGGGACAGATTACAGGAAAAAAGTCATAGCAGTCATAAACTGTCTAGGGAGTGAATTACTGTCTCCTCTTTTATTTGGGATTAGACATACTTAAACAAGATCAGCAAGGGACTTTTAGAAAAAAACATAACAAAACACCACAGTGGCTGTCAAGAAGAAATATGTGCTAAACCCAGAAAACTAAATAGTCTTCTACTCATAATAATAATAATAAAAAAACCCCCCACACTACATAGCTGAATTTAAAGCACCACTGAAAAAGTTTTGGAGGAAAAGTACAAAAAATAGTTTCTGTCTCAAAAATTCCAGGGAAGCTGCCAGGCATGAGAATGAAAAAAAAAAAAAAGCCTGGAATTTCAGTGGATTTCTGGCTTTATGTTTGAAGTGTGACAATCTCTAAGATGAGGGCAGGTATTAGAAGATGATATTGTTGTAAAAACGAAGTGGTGGTCACCTGAGAAAGAAATTTGTTCACATTTCTGAGTTACAGCTTCTTGTATTTAATTTACCCTTCTTTGTTATATCTATATGTGTATATACACACATATAATGAGCTTGTTGTGTGTTGTTTTATATCTTCTTAAACTGACACAGGACAATAAACATTCCAATTGCACCTGGCTTTGCGGCACCACTTCTGATAGTGATTTACATAAGCACTCTACAAAATAAATTTGATTAATGTTCTCTACCTTTTGCCAGTGAAAAAAAACTGTTTTGAAGATGTGAATGGTGATGTTAAGGACAAGACAACTGGCAAGAAATTGTGCAGCAGTCTGGGGCTGCACACGTGTTCCTTGGGTCACGCCTTAAGAGCTCTGAGACCATCCTGTTACTGCGTGAATGGCACAGGAGGATGCGCTGCCTTGACAGCCTCCTCAACTTGTCTGTGGTTCCAGCAGAAGCTGCAGAAGTGGAAATCCCACCATGGAGGATGGAAAGGAGCAGCTTTGGTTGCTGTTTTGACTATGTTCTGTACAGTAGTGAGAAAGAGCTTAACTGGTGTCATAAAATATATATGGAATTGCTTCTACATGGATTCTTACTATTTGTGGATTACTTCTTTACTTCTGCTTTCACAACAGAACACGAATAAGCTGAGAAATGATCTGATATTGTTTCATGGTCTTGTTCTTGTCCAGTAAAAAGCAGTCTGATTTCTTTAGAAATCATAGGTAGGGAATACACACAAGGAGACTCCTATACATACAGCAGCTGCAGGGAGATGGAGAATGGAATGATTAACCACGTTCCCTCTCTATAACCCATTTGCCTCCTGTGTTTGAGGCTGTAGGAAGGGAGGAGGCACAAGGACTGGCTTACTTCAGCTTCACACTGACTCAAGAGACACAGACAGTTTCCATTTTCTTTGTGTCATCTAAATGCAAAGGAGAACAAGGCAAACGAAGTGCCCTGATACTGTGGCTGTCTGACATTTTTAAAGTGTTTGGGCTGCAGACTAAAAGGGTCGGACATCATTGGTGCAGATACAGATGGCTGCACTTCCAAAAAGATTTTTAAGTCAGCCCAACTGCAAAGTAGAAGCATGAGGAAAATATCTGTAAGTAATGAGGTGAGAACATCAGTCTCAGATTTCTGAATTCCCATACAAGTAAAGTGAAATTTCACTAAGAAGGCATTCCTTTTTTTTTTAAAAAAAAAGTTTCAAGCCTGTGTGGCTCTGTAATGCAGTAATATCTGTGTATTTAACTGATGTGACAAGTTTTAGTGTGTCCTAATCAAATCTAATCACCTCTACGTTCCGCTAGGTGCTACACTGATCAATGGAAAAGCTTTCTAGGCAACAACCTGGAAAACGATAAAAGCATTTACCACCATTCTTTTCTTCTTTTGACAATGATCTATGTCTGTACAGCTCATCAGTCATCTCTTGTAAAAACAGCGTGGCACTTTGATCAAACAGCCAACAATAGCTGCCCGCGTAAGGTAAAATGTTATGAGAGGCCATCAGATAGAAATCACATTTTCTCTGAACAATAGGAACCTAGAAGTGATGTGCTTGATTTACTTGCAAATAAAATCACGTGAAAAGTGATATCTTCACACAGGTTAAAAAGACACTGATTCTTTTATTCACCTTTCTGTGTGTTAAACAAACTTCACTGCCATGTTGCAACTGAGATGGAGTGTCTACACAGTGATAAAGAGGCTCATTCCAACTCTACGAAAAATAACTGCCACTGTTGAAAAATTACCTGCATTAAACCTTACACTTATCCCACAGATTTTAAGAGCAAGATGTGGGAGTTTGATTTTGATTGCAGGCTTCTATCTGTGTGGTAGGCAAAGGTCTTAACCCATACGTTCTGATCGTACTCGGTACATAGCTTCATCAATGTCATGCCTCATTGGGTCAGCATGGGATTTTATCTAAAAGCCAAGGCATTTCAGTTTACACTGTATATGCAAACACAACCTTTTACTGGTGCTCTCTGCCTTTTGTTTCATTGAGAGAATCTATGCTATTTATACAGAAGGGAGCTGCTGGCATCTTAAACTTATTTTACTCAGATTCCTATTGAGTAGGAGGTCTTCAAAAGAGAAAGGCTGTTTATTTGAAGACTGGTATGTACTCGAGCCAGTAGAGTGGAACGCTCTTTAGAGTTAAGAAAATTGTCTTCCTTTTTCACTCTGGCTTCCCTCAAACCTTTACTGACTGAAACAACATCCATTTTTTAAGGGGGCTGGCACAGATTCACCCTGATTCTGAACAAAAATTCAAGTAAACAATTATCCCAATTTGTTTCCGCAGTCTGTAAATGTCCAATTATTTTTGTAGAAGAAGTAATACTAATATAGATAATCTTCTCTTGTGTTCAAAATGCAAATCAAGAATCACAGAGATGTACAGGCATTTAACTTCCATTTATTTCAAAGTGTGCATTTGGCTTCTGGCCCAACATTCACATAACGAGATGTGTCCTGGCTTCATACTAAAAGTAGAAATTGATCTCCCAAGTAACAGAGAGTTTTAACCAGTTAAATGTTGATGCTGTGTCACTGATGGTCATCATGACTGATTCAAAGGAACACTGGAAGAAAGAACCCTTCAGTGAAAACACAAACACCTGATACCAGTTGGATTTTGAAGTTGAAATCAACCACAGCAGAGCTTCATGCTGTAATGTGGACAGGGATTAGAGCATTTTTCTGACACGTGTAACGCGTGCACTGAATGACTCCAGTCTTAGAACTTCATTTGAGCTTCTGATTTTTCAAACTTGCAGTGAAACAGACTTACAAGCAATGCTTTTCCAGCAGTAGTGGCTACTTGGTAACGCACCACAGCTTCCGTCTGATCCTGTTTACCATCTGGCTCAATTTTAAGTACCAGCACAAGTGCCACAAAGTATCTGCACTGCCCTAGTGCAATAGTTCAAAGGGTGAAAAAAGGCACCACTGAAATTTCAGCAGAAGTTGGAATTCGAAGCAAGCAGAAATGTTTCCTGTATCGTAACATGACAGTTGTAATGGGGAACATCTCAATTCAGTAAAGTTTAATTGATTAGCACTGTTCTAAAACAATACTCATGAATCATACTGTCTTACAGTATGCTGTGTGTTGGCAGCACACAGCTGCCAAGAATGGTAATCTCAACCCTTGTGACCTCCAGCCCTTTTGCTGCTTTTGAGTTCATCAGGGTAGGATGCAGAAAATTGAGCACGATTTCCCTGCAGACAATAGGTCCAAGGAGCTACACCAGAACTTCAATCATGTAAAACCACAAATGGTCTTCTACCTGGTTATCCATTTAACTTTCTGAACCAACTCAGCATAGGGTCAGGCTAATACCAGTGTTAATGCAGAGCAGAGGTGTTACAAACAGGACTGGCTGCAAAAATACCTGAAAAACTCAGAATAGCGAAGTTTTTCCTTTCCTTCTTTTCCAAAGAAATGCACCAGCAGCATGGTATTAACACCACAGCTTTCCAATTCGGCTTCCTAAAAAACAAACAAACAAAATCCCTGATGATTATTGCTATCTACTCACTGCAAATCTGGAAGTATTTATGGGAAGTACAATTTCACAAGAGATGCTTGTAATTAAATTACTGTTCCCAAAGCTACCACACAAGAATCTCCAAGCTGAATATTTCTTCCACATCAGCTGGTAACAGTGTATGTACATTCTGCTCCTAAATATTCTGTATGAAAGTTGAGTACAATTTACAACCACCTCTGTTACAGTTTATTATTAGAATGGAAAAGGTTGCTAGTTAAAGCGTTGTAAGGCTTTACCTTTAGGTGAACTGAGGCTTTACATAAATGTAACATCTCTGTAAAAGAAAGTTCTTAGGCATTTCTAGTTTGTTACAGTCATTTAAGAACATTTATGAGACTTCACAAAGTGGAACAAGAAAAACAAAAACATTCACAGTGTTCTATTATAGTTTGGTCTCAGAAGGCTTCTTGCCAATCTTCAGTGCTATTCAATGTTCTGTTCTTAAAAATCTGATAAAGAGATTTCTGCAGAAAAACGATGCATGCTATTTCAACTCAACAGCATCTTTAACAAGCCTAAACCCACACATAATGCTGGGTTTCTGTCCTTTTCTTCTTTCAGCACCAGTGTACTGGCATTTCTTTGAACGCAACGAAACACTGGGAAACATGAAGAGAGATTTTTTTTTAAGTCCAGAGGGATTTCAACAAACTATTCTTATGACATCTAAATAGCCTCTGTGTCTTTTATCTGGTTGAAGAGGTAAGATGAAAGACAAGAGTCTATTCATAAGATTTAATACTAATGGTTATTTAGCTTTCAGCATCATCAATAACAAGTCCCATTAGTCCACTGCGTTTCATGCTTACTGCATATGGGACACAGTTATGTTATAGTTAAAATGTAACATTCCTCATTTCCACTGCAAACCACAATGCACTAAATGTCAGTGATGCAAGTCATGAATGAGTGAATCTAGAAAAAAAACTTTTCAAGACACAAGCAAACTGTACTTATTGAACTTTATCATTTAACTGCAGGCAAAGAATATTTAAATACCCACGAGGTCCATCCTTCTAAAGTTTAAACACTTCAGATTGCTGTGAAGACTGATGCATAAACATTCGTACGGGCTTTTTTGAAAGTCAAAAGTCAAATGCTTGTGTATGCTTGTTTGAAAGTCAACCCCTGACTATTAGCGTTGGAATGCAAAGTTTTCTAAGAAGAAACAGAAAAGAATCAATGCATTTCCCACTGCAGTGAGATTCTAATCTGCTTTTTGTTTGCTTGTTCAAAGAGCACTTGAAAAATACAAGGAATAAATTTCTGATGTAATTTTTAAAACGAAGCTCATGATTATGGAATTTAATACTTCCAATTTAACAACTCTGTATTAAAACCAGTGTTGTACTGAAAGCGATCTGAAAAGCAAAGTTTAAGACAACCTCTTAAAAGCTAAATCTGCAACAGAAAAATAATTTTCTTCTATTCAGGTTCCTGTAGCTACAAGCCAGATGAAGACATACAAACAATACCCATCTCATCTTATCTAAGACGACAAAGCCTATCCCTGGATTTATAACAAATATGGACCTACTCGTTCACTACCCTCTTTATCAGCTGAAATTCCAAAGTGGAATTGGCAGATGTCCAAACACTGGTTAGAGTTAAATGTATTTTAAAACTACAAAGCAGCACATTTCTTCAAACGAGAATATGCAATAGGAGACCAGAGAAACTACAGCTTAAGGGTAAAATTGCAGAAAAAGAAATGCTTTTGCTAAAGTTAATGCTATTAAAGTACATGCTAGTACATAATTCATTTTTTCCCACAGAATCATTAGGAGCTTTTGCTGCTGAACTGCATAAATTAGTACCAACATGACAAATGTTTGTTAGAAGATAATGAGAGCTCTATTAATATTTCCAACACCTCACCATCCCGAGCTTAGGTAGAACAACTTAGGTTTGGAATGTCTCTTGGCAATGAGAAAGAAATGGCAACCTAACCTTGTCGCTGCAAAAAGGATCAGAGTGGCAGTTTTCACTTACAGAGCCACTAACTAAACTGACTGTACTCAGGTGTGTGTGGCGGCTTCAGCCTTTGCAGGTTGCACTTCAGCACCTTTTTGGGTTCATGCCTTAGAGAAAGATGAGTCACAGAAAGAAGAATGGATGGTGATGTTCTCACCTGGATGTATGCATGTTGATGGGGCATGGACACATGTCTCATTTGGGGAGCTCAGACATTCTCCTGGGTCCATTGCCTCAGACAGAGGATCCCAAAGACCAATCTCTGATGTTGCCCAAGTCTATATGAACTAAGGAATAGATGTGTACATACTGGAAACATTAAACTCATGTTCCTGGAGTAATTTTAACACCTCATAAACCTTCAAAAATGTCATCAACTGATCATTCAAGAGAACATTTTAGAATAAAATCAGATAACACAATTGGGTATTTCCTTTTTATGTTACACAGACTGTTAATATCGAACCTACATAATCCTGTAACTTCCCACCAAGCTTTTCACGTTTAGGACCTGGCATTGCAGCAAGTAGCAACGAGTGCCACTGGAGAAACTTATCACATGGCAAGACAATGTTTTCAGAATAATGCACCTAACTGATTTTCAAACTCATCTGAAATGTTAACAGACTCGCTGTCTCTGGATTCTTACCACTTTCCATTGTAGAATTTGCTTGAGGCATGAAAGTATTCATCACAATTAAAATCTGTAGTATGTTCCTAATCTTACTTACATCCTGGGAGATGATATTTGCTGTGTAATATCTTGTTTTCATAGAAAATGTAAAAATAATATACATTTTGGATTAATTTAAAAAAAAAAAAGTTAATTTTTTTGTTAAGATAGAAGGTGAGAGAATGGTTGAAGAGGTGGTAAACAAAGGAGAGTCACTAATTTCTATCTGCTAGCGATGATCAAAATCTTTCTAAAGCTAGGACTAAAACCTTGCAATTTTTTTTTTTTCCCAGTCCATTCCTCTGAACTATTACTTGTTTTTCAGTTGCTAAGTTAGTCACTTCCTCAGGCCATGCCTCACTTCCTCAAGCCATCCAGCCTTCAATCTAACAGCTTTGCTCAAATATGGCTCAAGAGCACTGTGGTTTCTGTCACTCAGAGAGCTCCAAGATGTTGGAATATATCCTGCAACTCAGCTTCAGGAAGCAGCTTTTAAAGACGTAGCCATTATGATATGAATCCCACCAGGTACAGCCAGCCAGAACAACTAAAAGCAGGCAAATGAGTGAGACTAGGAGATCCAGGTCTCCAAAAGCAGCCTTTTTTTGGCAAAGCCCAGATGGCCTGAAGAGGGCTCCAGAATGAACATATCATTTTAGGATGCGTCAGCTTTAATCACGTAAATCCATACTGCAGTTTTGAACACGTTGCTTTCTCAGATTCTCACTTGGCAGGGTTCAAGAATACACCAGGTCTGATACAGGCAGGTAAGGCTGTGCACTTCACTTTTTGTACAGCAGATATAACAGACATTAACTTATGAGAAAATTTATATTCAGCACTCGGGAGTGAACGCTCCCATTATCTGTGGGTTGGCTGTTTGTTAATGACAGCTGATGCCATGGAGTGGCTATGCCATAGCATCAGTGCCTTAGCAAGGAGGAAAACCTAACTTCTTGAATATCTTCAGTTTGCAGCAACTCACTCCAAAGCCTGCTGCTGTTCCTTAGGAGGCACTGAATAAAAATGGTTGCCAGCCAAATAAGATTATGCTAATCTGGAAGCCAATCTTGTGGGAGATGCTCGATGACAGAAATCAGAGTGGGTTCTGGCTTGCTTTGCTGCCAGCAGGCTGAGGGGTACAGGTCCTGCCTCCCTGCCACGTCATACTTTAGAAATATTAATTTCCATAAAGAGCAGAGAATTTGTCACAAGGAACCCCTTCAGGAGGTATTAAGCTCTGTGAAGCTCATTATTCCGATTAATGTTAATGCGGCCTCTGAGGCAAAGCCTGCATCTCCACCCCACCATCCCACTGCCTCCCTGACAGGCAGTGTGTGTATGCCGACTGGACCTGCATACATGCAGCTTTTCCAGTTCATTCCAATTGATTTTATAAGCCAGTGCACTATGTAAAGCAGAGCAACACTATACTAGATTCTTCCTGCTCTGATGCCAGGGCTACAGCTGATAGATGTGTAGGTATTGGGCCAGACCTGTGCCCTCCCTCCCTTGTGTGGAGCCTACACTGCTGTTTTTTGGGATCCATAAGAATCACGGGGTCTGACCCCAGCTCTGCACAGCACCACCCCAAATCCAGTTCCTGTGTCTGAGAGGCTGTCCAAACACTCCCGTGCCCACAGCCCTGGGCAGGCTGCTCCATGCCCACCGCCCTCTGCTGCAGACCCTTTCCCTCACTCCCAGCTGCCCTCTCCTGACGCAGCTCCATGCCATTTCCTTGGGCCCTGTTGCTGTCACGGAGAGCAGAACTGAATGAGGTTACACAGCAGGGATGAAAGGGGTAACCTTGCCTCATGCCTGTAAAACAGAAAGCAATGCTGCTGTGACCACAGCAGGCTTCCAGATGAATTTCTTGTGGGAGAGACTTTCACTATCCAAGTTCAAGGTAATGTACTTGCATAATAGGTGTCTAGAAAAATCATAGAATCACAGAATCATTTGAGTTGGAAGGGATCTTTAAAGGTCATTCACCTGAAGATGGGACTAGTGGAACACTGCCAGTGCCAGAAGGGATGTGTCTCCATCTCTCTTGAGGATGTAATGGCATCAGATTATGTGGAAAAAGAAAATATTGTCCTTGTCTGTGAGGTAAGCAGTGACCCAGCAGTTTTTTAATAGCTTGGTATTTTGATGCAGCGCTGCTTGGCTTTTCAGGGGGTTACCTGCCTGGAGGGATTCCTTTAAACAACAAGGGTTCAACATATCCCAAAGCTGTTCAACAGAATTCAATGTCATTTGGCTAATACAAAACATATATGTAGCATAAGATGGTTCAAGAAGAAATGTGCACTATATACGAAGTAAAAGGTGACAATATTTATGACACTGTTTGGAGAGGGACATCAATTTTAGTTTTGGGCTGTGTCCTTTGAAAATTTGATGTGTTGCATAGATACGCCGTAGCCCTGTCACAGACTGTTACTGCAATATAAAAGCAGAGCTGTTAACCACCACCTTCACCCATTCAATTTAGGCAGTCCTCAGTTATCATGAGCCCAGGGCTTTGCAGACTTCGAAGTTATGGACAGAAAATTTTAAATTACTTAGGAATTCTAATAAGCAGATGGACAAGTTATGAGATGGCCTGCCCAGTCTCTGGGGCTGAGATGCACTGCAGTGCTGCAATGTTTGAAGGTCATACGTGATGACAAATGTGAGGACAACTGATGTCATTCACCACTCTTAGGAGAAAATAAAGAGAAGAAAAAGAGAGAAGTAAACAGGCTAAAACAATTGCTACACAACAATAGGAAAATACCCATGTGCTACCATAAAAGTAGACCATTTAAGAGAGATTAATAGCTATGTCCCCAAGTACTAGTTAAATGTTTTAAAAAAGCACACAGAAGTTAGATTCTTTGTGTGAAAATGGAATTATTTGGAATCATTATGGAATTCCATCATTATGGAATTCAGGAGCATACGTTTACCATTTGGAACTTAACAATGCAGGTAATATTTCCCCACATTAATTCAATTTTAAAAACAATTATAGAAGATTCTGCATTGTCATTCCTTCCCGAACACCAAGCAATAGCTAAACTTATTTTCTAAGTTGATCCATTGCACAAAGCATATTAAATTGGAGGTATTGAAACTGCCTGACAACTCATTAATCTAAACAGAAGGACCCAGGAACAAAGTCCCTGCTCTAGCTGTAGGGCAGATATCAGCAAACATTCGCTTTGGTTTCACTACAGCAACGCTGATGCAGATAACACTGTTACAGCAACCTTTTAAAGGCACTCAGGAAACCAATACCAAGAAGCAACTACTGCATTTAACTGGACAACACCTTTTTCAAAATACACCAAACAGGTTGATGGTTCTGCAAGCCTGTCTGCATCTATCTGTATGTGTGCCTGTGCTGTAAGTAAATCACATGGGAAAAAATCAGCAAAGAGCCTCCTAAATGACTGGGCTGGTTAAGGCTAGGCAACTTTTTCTGATATCCTTCCCGCATTGATAACAACAGTATATTGGAAAAAGAAAAATCTCTCAATCGAAATGTGTTTATTTGGAGAACCAAGCTCACTGCAATCCCTGTCAAAGGCCACTCATAACTGGTAACATTCTGAATGTTAGTGGCATATTCAGACTCCCAATCCAAGAAACAGAGATGCATGGACCAAAGATGGTGCAAAGCAAAAAAAGGCTATTTCTTTTCCTAGCACAGTCTCTCAATGAGTATTGAGGGGTATATCTCACCATTAAATGACTGACCTGGGCTTCTGCCTGCCTGCTGGGCAGACAACACACCTCGACATGTCTGGAGGTGAAATGAAGTTGCAGACTGCCATTTAAATCTTACTGTCATAAGGCAATGACACTTTTTTCATCTGGTATCACAAATCAAATTGGGATTACTCTGAAAGAGCAGTGAACGTGAATGCAAATTACAAAGGTATGGGAGCAAAGAACTGTCCCAAACAGCAAACTTCTGTTGTAACTTCCCAGCTTTTGAAGAACACTGTAAATGTAAATATTTTTATGCTTTACCTGCTTTGATTGAAAATAATACTGTAAGTGCCATAGCTGTGAGAAATAGGGAGTAAACATACGAAAATTGATACCACATTGCACTGTTAGATGCACTGCTTATAATCAACTTGTGCTTAGAGAGACAGAGACAGGAAGTAAAAATTAAAATGACAAATTGGATTTTCCCGAGTAAAAATATGGAAAACAGAAGAATTTCAAGATATTTGTACTCTATAAATGTATTTATTTCATCTTTTGAGTACACTATAATCCATTTATAATTTGTTAAGAAACTGCTTTCAATTTTTTTTTTTTGTTACAGTAATTTCAGATGTTTTGCAGTGGAGCATTATGAAGAGGCACAACAAAATGGAGACATTCTGGCTCAGGTAACTAATTAGCTCCTACTACACTTATGTGTTTTTAGACAAATCTGTCCAACTGTATCAAAGTTTCTCTGGAAATCTGATAGAATGAAGATTATTTTTCTTTCACTCTTACAGAAATTAAGTCTCAGTTGAAATCAGTTTGAAGGAACAGACAACCCCATTACTTGTAGCTATTTTAATCTGGTGACTGAAGAGTTGGTTGTTGTTCAGCCAAATAATTTTCAGTTGAACTCTGTATGCACAGTGAGGGACCAAATACCTGCATGCAACAAAAGGCAATTTATGTTTATGCCTAGTCAATACTAAAGGTGTTACCCATACTGTCACTTCTGTTTTGTCTGAGATTGGTGAAAAAGCAAATAACACAAGCCAACCTTACTCTTTGTAGAAACTGCTGATGCACAGTGGGTTTATAAAGCAGATCCCTGTATTAATTTCTTATTGAAACAACATTAGCATTTGCTTAGCTTATAAAATCAGCAGTTGATGTCCCATTCCCAACTATCCATTTTCAGTTTAAGACTGAAAGCAAGTCTGTGGAGAGAATAAGCAATGCAACAGAGATAATGTTGAGGATGCAGGAAACACTCCAGATGGAGATAGCTCATCTGCACTCTCCTCTCTGCCTCAGTTCATCGGCTTCTGCCGAGGTGTTCTCAGTACACTGAGATGTTCCTCCTCTGTTTTCAGTCTCATTCAATCTCATTCAGGCAACAGAATGTCACTGTGCTGAAGAGAGACTGAAGAAGAGATGACAGCTGCCAAGCACTCATCTCAGAAAAGAAGGTAGGTTACACTGGCAAGATTTAGGGAAAAACAGCCAGAACGGAGCAGGAATTTACCTTCTTCTTTCCCTGATGGTGTGCATTTGCCATTTCCTAATGGTCCCAGTCCCTTCTAACCCAGCCTGAAGAGTGTTCTAAGATTGCTTCCTCTTCTGGTCCACAATTAAGCTATTTGTTTTTGGAAATGGAACTAACAAAGGCAATGCTTGCCTTTGTCACCTGAACCACAGCAAATATATTTCAAACTGCTGTGGTCTGTCCCGCAGATGGCTCAGCACCAAACGCTTACTCCCCTCCTTCTCAGAGTGAAGGGGGAGAGAATAAGAAAAACAACAACAAAGTAGCACTTGGGGGTTGAGGTAAAACTATTCAATAAGACAGAGAAAAGGGAAAGGAAAATAGTTATGACTATATATATATATATATATATGAATGTAAAGAACAAGTGACACACAAGCAATTGCTCACCACTCCCCAGCTGATGCCCAGCTTTCCCTAAGTGGCAGAAGAGAGCCAGATAACTCTCATCCCCTTCAAAACTCCTGCGTGATGCCATATGGCATGGAATAACACTTGGCCAGTTTAAGTCAGCTGTTCTAATTCTGTTCCCCACCAGCTCCCTGGGCCCTTCACTGTGAAAGGCCTTACCTCTGTATAGCACTGCTTAGCAGCAATTAGCATTGCTGTATTATCAACATTGTTTTTCTCCTAGATCAAAAACATACCACCCTACCAAACACTCTGAAGAAAGTAATTCCATCCTGACTGAAACTAAGACACAAACCAACTCAAAATAAGCTGATATTACTGCAGCAGCAGCACTTACATTAAGTTCAAGGTATCAATTCATGTTTGCAGCCATTTTTTCTCATGTATCAATACAGAGGGTTTTCTGGATTTTTCGTTAAGTATAATGAAATTACTTTAAAACAGAACCTTGCAGAAACTAAATAATGGCTACACAGTTATTAATATGTATATATTTATATTACACAGAAGTAGAATAAATTAATTGCATAAACTTCATCAGGACATGCAGAAACAAAAATAATTTTTCTTCCCAAGTTACAAAATTGACATCCAATGCACTTATACTAATTATAACAGTCACTGATGCTTATATACACATTAAAAAAATAACAAAGTCAACAGGAAATACGACAGTGCCTTTGTTAAGAAAAATGCATCTCTATTTCATACCTGAAATACGGTTTCATCTCCAGCTGTTTTCAAATCATCTTCTTTTCCAATGATTCTCTGCATCTGCATTCATTTAGACATAACAAAACAGGAAAATTACAAGATTGGTATTAAAAGAGTCTCTCAGAAACTTGCACTAATTTCACAATAACTGGAAACTCATTTAGGTTTTTGCCAGGTTCTCTTTTTATGACAAAGTATTTGCATATTAAGGATATTTTGCTATTCAGATACACTTTCTGAGGAAAGCCTGATCTATTGTGGTTAATATTGCCTAGCAGAGCATACGAATCTGTCTTTTGCAATCCAGTGGACACTTTTAGAAGAGATGGTCTTGCACCACAAGTTTAGCATCCACTCCATTCTTGAAACTCATAGACAGAACATCAAGGGTCATCTGGAGAAGAGAAATTATCCTGTGAATCTCATGCTGTCCTCCTAGACATCTTTACTGCTACAGACAAGATCTTCTAGACACGAAAGACATGTCTGTTCAAATGAGGTATACTGTACAATTAACAAAAAAAAGAGTAATTCAATTAAATAAGCAACCATATTTTCAGAACTGGCATGAAGCACAATGCGTTCTGAGCTTCCCCTCCATCCCACAAATGAAATGAATACTGAATGAATTAGCTAATGTGATCTTTAGAAGTACTGAAATGACTCACACTTAAAAACTGTCTGAAGTAGAAGTTTAAGGTAATATTAAAAATGCATTAATTTGCTGATTATTAAAATCACCTCAAGTGTTCCTTGGCTGCAAGCTTTCTTTATGATTGTATTTCAGCCTGGGAATTCAACAGTGCCAAAGAATGAGAGATCTAACAAAGCACAATGTACACCTACCTTTCACAGACATTAGAATGAATCCTTGAAGCGACAGCAAAAATGAAAGAAGAAAGGACTTATCAAATCTAAGGCATAAACGTGGAGTTACACTGAGCATTCTGGATATGGGGTTTTTAGGAAAGACGGTTCTAAAGTTCAGGCTGCTGCTTGTTTTTACCAAGCATTTCTGAGCAATTCCTCACCCATGACCAAATCTGCACGGCCATTATTTTGTAAGTTTTTCAAATCTCTTCTTAGGGCTTTATATTTCCCCCCCTCCTTTTTTTTCTTTTCTTTTTTGCTGTGTAGTTCAGAGAAGGAACATAGATTTGTAAGCAGTGAGTAGGAAAAACCTGCATGCTATTTGTTTTGCCACAGATCTTCTCATGACCTTAAACTTTTAACTAATTCACCTGTTGTTTTTTTTTTTTTAATCATAGTTTTTGAGTTCCTTGGGATAGTTAATTTCTACTAGTATTGTTTAACAGCTCGACTTGACAATCTAAAGACAAGACAGTTCAACATACGAGTTCCTCCAAGTTTCTCTAAGTTCTTTTTCACAGAATCACAGAATCACAGAATGGCCAGGGTTGGAAGGGACCTCAAGGATCATGAATCTCCAACCCCCCTGCCACAGGCAGGGCCACCAACCTCCCCATTTAATACTAGACCAGGCTGCCCAGGGCCCCATCCAACCTGGCCTTGAACACCTCCAGGGACGGGGCATCCACAACCTCTCTGGGCAGCCTGTTCCAGCACCCCACCACTCTCCTAGTAAAGAATTTCCCCCTGACATCTAACCAAAATCTTCCCTCCATCAACTTAAAACCATTTCCCCTTGTCCTGCTGTTATCTACCCTTTCAAAAAGTTGACTCCCCTCCTGTTTGCAGGCTCCCTTTAGGTACTGAAAGGCTGCAATGAGGTCACCCAGTAGCTTTCTTTTCTCCAAGCTGAACAAGCCCAGCTCCCTCAGCCTGTCTTCACAGAAGAGGTGCTCCAGCCCTCTGATCATCTCTGTGGCCTGCTTCTAGACCTGCTCCAACATCTCCCCATCTTTCATGTACTGGGGCCCCAGACCTGGACAAAGTACTCCAGATGGGGCCTCATGAGGGCAGAATGGAGAGAGACGATCACCTCCCTGTCCCTCCTGGCCACACTTCTGATTTTCACTTTTGATCACTACAAAACGATTGGCTAATACAGCAAAAACACTATGAATTTCCTGATGGCAAAATAGCAGTATTGACCTCTGGGTACAAAAACAACTGCTTGCCCATTTTCCTTCTGAAAAACTGCATTTTTACTTAACTGAAAAAATCTAGCTGAAACAAGAGATACAATAGGAAATGCTTTCCGAATGACAGAAAATGTGCTGTTCTTTTTTTCTGTTGTGTTTAATTTTTAAAGGACTCTTAGAAAATTTGTGAAGAATACTAAGCAACACAGACTCACAGTATTTTCTTGCAAGTGTTCTGGCAGGTTTTATTGTTTTCTTACATGACATGTAAATCCATATTACTTTTGAACTTATTATTTTGGAAAGAATGATGATAATTTCCAGTAGCTTGCACATTTTTTCCAGCACAATGTAGCTGCTACTCACAGAAGGATGTGAATTCTGCCTTCAAGCAATGGACTCTAGTATTCCAGTACTCAATTTCCCTATGTAACATTTATCTGCATTTAATATTTATATCTGTTCACTGCCGTATGATACTAATGGCTAATTCAAAGAGAGTGACGCCTATTATGCATAATGCATGCCTCTCTCCTAAAGGCATACAAAGAAGCAACATTTTCTAAAGATGAGCTGGCTGAAAAGATACGTCCATTTTCAAGAAAAAAACAAGAAGGGATTTTGCCTATTGTAAATTTGTTGGAGAGAGTTTGGTGCATGTGGATGCTATCAGACTGTACAGTATTGGTGGTCAATACCAACCTTGACAACAGCTGACAATGCAGGGTGCTTGTTTGCTCAGTCCTGAACAACTGTGTAAAGATGTCAATTAAATCTGAATCGCACAGCTCTTGCATGTGCCAGTGAAGTTATCGTACTTCCACTCCCAATGAAGTTACTAATTTTACTTAGAAATCACCCACCAGAGCAATTAGGGAAATTCCTCATTGGTGATTTGGGGACCTTTGGTGGCCTTATCCTTGCTGGGAGGTCTCAGGTGACTGTGCCTGGGTTATTATGTGCACCAGTACCAAATTCCTAATCAAGAGATGCACATCTGGAAATCCCCCTTGTCAAGTCTCATGTGAATGTGTTGGGCAGTATCTTACTGTTTGTCTAATAGACTCTCCGTGCAGCCTAACTCAGCTGTTCTTATACAAGCATTTGAAAACATTAAAGCCACACCATTTTTCTTTCTGTTGGAGATTGTTTTAAGTAATACAAAGCAATGCTTTGCTATGTACTCCTTTCATACAACATATTCTAGCAAACGTGATCTCAGATTGGATGGAAAAATGGGCTTGAAGATTTTAATGAATCTTCATTTAACAAACAGAAGCTATGCCGCTGCTTATGAGCTTTAAAATCAACAAGCATGAGAAGATACATACCTTAAAAAATTCTTTCTTTTCAACTTGCTCATTGCCATCCGTATCTAACATTTTAAAAGCAATCTGAAATCCAGTCTGGGGTTCTGCAACAAAGTGTGAAAAAACTTTATGACGTATGCACACACACACCCATGCACATGCAGTTACACTTGTACAGGAATATTTAATCTAAAGGAAATACAGATTCTGTTTGACATCGCTGTGCACATGCATCCTATTTCCAGTAAGCAATGTGTACCCCATCCAATATAAACAAACTCTTAAATAAGACAAACACCTTTTTGCTGTTATTAAAGCAGTAGCAAAGCAGCAAATGCTGGCAGTGTCTAAATACAGCCACAAATGTCCACCTGCTCCCATTGACTGCGAAAATGTTGTCCTACTGTCGTGGTCTTTCATAGACAGCGTCTACAGATTTCTCTGTAATCCTTGCTCACTTCTGAAATCCAGCTTTACCCCCTGTTTGGAGCTACTTTTAGCTGAGAATACTGGAAAGTGCTGTGAGAGACCATTAATTAGCCCCAAACTGGGTAATTAATGAGAAAGAAAGAGATAGAGTCTTTCTCCAGCACTTCTTGCACTTGGTGCTGCATGCTGCTATTTTCAGTCTTCGCTAGTCCAGAAGACAGACTGGTCTTGTAGCAGCTCCACGTTCTCCCAGTTCCTATTCCCATGGTGTTGTTCCATTCTCTTCTCCAACCTCCCTGAACAACCAACTCCAGTGTTACTGAGACGTAATAAACTGCTCCTTATGGCCTTCTTTTCTTTGCTAAAGCATGTTTGTACACCTCCCATTACGCTGATTTTTTGGGAATTTTATACAACATTGCTCTGCATTTCCTTCACCCTGTGGATGTTTCTTTTCAACATGAACATTTAATGAGTTCTGAGTTTTGCAGGCGCTGTAAAAACACTGGGTGTTTCGAGCTCCTTCCCACAGTTTCCTGCTCTGACTTTGCTTACACGAGGTGACCTCGCTCATTAGCAAGCCCACACAGGAGGAGCATGCTGCTGAAGTATATTTACTCACTGGCTCGCTGCAGTAGCCAGCACTTAGCCCAGTCATTTCTGGGGCAGGTGAATTAATTCCACAGCACAGTCATGCCAGGCATTAATGTGAAAGCCACAGAGTTATCTTCTCCAGCATACATTCATGTTTCCAAGAGCAATGTTGGACTCATGAGGGCAGTGAAGCAGTTTCTCTACAATTACTAATGCCTCCAGAGATTTTCTTTTATTTTGGAAGCACATTCTTCCAGTTCCACCCTGTAAAGCTTTAATCTTGCTTCTGTTTAGAGAGTCTTCCTGAAAAGGCAAGAAGTTACAGAAATAGCCTCTTCTTTTTTAAGTGATAGCAAGATGGTTAAACAAAGAACTATTTTTACATTTTAGAAATAACTTTATCTTCAGCTGCTAATTAACGTCCTCTGTGAAGCAACCTTGTGATGTAAGGATAGTTTATAAATACCACTGCAATCTACATAGCAGAGCCTTTCCCTGGCAACTGGGCCATAATAATCAAAACGGGCTTCTTTTCCGTGGAAATGCCACACTCTAGATTTGTGTTACTACTACTAAAGCAAGAAGAGCCTATCCTGTAACGTATTCAGAGAATAAAAGTAATTGATGTATTTAATAGTAATTCATACCATCTGTGTTGCAGTTTTCAGATAAGAAAGCTGTTACTGAAAATATAGGACCTAAAGCTGCTTATACTGTTGAAATGACATACTTATCTGATATGATGTAACCTCAAAGGTATGTGTTCGTAAAATAAGCATAGTTCAAAGACTACTTCAGATGTATTTGTATTTAATTAGAATCAGGCAAAATTCCAAAATCTGAACCCAAGAGCTTCATCTTAGCTGTGAGTGCAGGCTACACAAAGGTGCTTCCCCTGAAATCATTCCTGCGTTGACCAAACTGTCAACTTTGGTGACTGGCTAATTGGAGCAATGCTTTTAGTCATGGTGACAATTTCAGTTCCTGGGCCCGTTCAGCAGGCAGGGCTTTACAGAAAGCTCCATTAACCAATTGCTGAAAATGAAATCCAATACAGCACTGAAAGAAAGAAGGCGATGATGATACACGGAACACAGAAAAGAGAAAGGGGATCACAGTGGGCAAAATAAAGCCTTTGTCTCCCACAGATTTACATTTGGAGGCTTAGTACTACAGATGCTGCTTTTATACGATGGACAGCACGGGCTGACCAGCAGCATTCTGAAGCTAGGAGTCACTTTTCTGGTTTCCCCATTGCACTGGTAATTCAGAAGAAGTCATTAAAGCATTAATTTGTCTGTTTTAAGAAATCTTGCGTTAATTCTCACTATGAGAGAGGAAGGTCATTTTGCTGAGGTCTGACTGACATGGCATACTTGTTAGGCAATGAAGCACCAACAGTTGCTGACATTCACTTTCAAACAGCCCTGTATGATAGGTTGGATATTAGGAAAAATTTCTTCTCTGAAATAGTGGTGAGGCAGTGGCATAGGCTGCTCAGGGAGGTGGGGAGGTGGGGCAGTCACTGTCCCTGGAGATGCTCAAGAACCATGGAGACGTGGCACTGAAGGCCATGGCTATTGGGCACGGTGGGGATGGGCTGACGGTTGGACCAGATGATCTTACTGTTTTTTTCCAACCTTAACGATTCTGTGATTCTACAGGCCTCTGCGTAACTGGACACCCTGCATCAAAATGTGCCTCTGTTCTTACAGTTCAGTTCACTGCTATATAAATTATGTGAAAAATAACATTTGATGGCTTAGAGTAGTGAAACAATTCGCTCTGGTACTGCTTCAATTTTCAAATTGTTTCATCCAGTAAGGTGAAACAGCGTATTTGTATTGCAAATGGACTTTGTTAGCGTATATACACTATGTAATATCATGTACTGGATGAGGTTCCCTAGCAGATCACAGAATCATAGAATCACCAAGGTTGGAAAAGACCTCCAAGATCATCCAGTTCGGTTACCCACTTACCAATATTTCCCATTAAATCACCCCCCTCATCTAAACATTTCTTGAACACCTCCAGAGCTGGTAACTCCACGGCCTCCCGGGGCAGCCCATTCCTGTGCCTGACCATTCTTTCAGAGAAGTTTTTCTTCATGTCCAACCTAATCCCCCTTCTTGATGTGTTGCAGGCAGGGATCCTTTGCTGCTGAGAAATGATATATGCTGTAAAAGGGCTGAATGGCCCAAGTGCTGTACACCAGCAGTCAGTGTCTGTTAAAACTTCACGTAACTTCTCTGCTCTTTAGAGACTGTGTATACTGCCAGTGGTTGGTGCTGGACCTTAAGACAGTGCATTTCTAGAGCAAAGAATATTTGCCATGTTGTTCAGTCTCAGGCAATGAATCCTGTGGCCAAGGAGGTAATGAGCCTGTTGGGTTAAGAGTGGCTAATTCCTTCTCTCCTCTCTTCATCCCTTGATACCACAAGATTCAGTATGCTTAAGATTGTTTTTGTCTCTTGCTTAAGTTGTCAGATCTGTGTAAGTCAGACAGACTTGGATACATGGACGTGTGCTATTTTACCACCATGGTCTTTCTGCACAACATTTGTCGTATGCATTTTATTTCAAACCTTGGTATTTTCCAGCTTCACTTGCACTTCATGAGAATAGCATGGGGAGGTGGAAGGAACAGCAGAGAGTAATTATGAGTGAGAAAACTTAGAAAATCCAAGATCAGTTCCACCCACAAGCAAAAAATGCTTGCTGTTGGCAGATAAAGCATTATATTTCATGCTGTGTTATGCAGCAGGGTGACACTGTCTGCGAGCACAGGCCATGGGTTCAGCTCTGAGCCCTACTGAAGTTGCCCAAACCTCTCCTCTCCACTTCCACGACAAAACATGAGAGCGACATCTCTTAGCTCAAGTGGATGGAGACTCTGGCTATTGAGGTTACCAAACAACATGTTCTTTAAAAAGTGTCTGAGAGTGAAAGGGGAAGGAGGTGGAGGAGGAGTAGGAAATAAATATAAAATACATGGGGAAATAGTCAACAGGAAGAGAAACAAAGAGAAAAGAAAGAAGTCAGACAAAAAACATGTGCTGACATGGTGCTTCTGCACATCATCCATTACATATCTGAGCATATACATAAAAAGCAACAGCGTTACAGACACTGCAATAGTTCTTTACACTGACGCATGAACTTTAAAGCTCACATCTCACTGTGCAAAATGACTGAAACCACTGTGCAGGTGAGAAATTATTTACTTCCCCTCACTGTGTTCTTCCCCTCCTTATGTGCTCCTATGCACTACTCTTCCCATTTTGCAATGACTCTTGGAGGACTTTCCTGACCCTGTGGCGTGGGGCTTGCCCAGATTTCTGACATGCTGCTATGGAACAGCAATGACATTATGGAGCCAAGCAGTGATCAACCAAAGTTATAGCCATTTATGTCACTGCCTTATCACTCTATATTCAAGTTTCTTAAACTACAGCACAGAAATTTAGTTAAAAAGTACCAGAAAAAGTTTCCAGAAAGATGTCAAAAGATGAGTAGCGATGCATACGTATTTTAAATATGTAACACTTACTTGTAAGGATCGTCAGCAAAAATAGGTACTCTGCATAAGATATCAGCCCTGAAATGAAACAGTTAAAAAATGACTCACATAAAATATATATCCCTATAACGAGATTTGAAAGATCAGATCTCATAAATGTGAAAATTGCAGTTCAACATCATTTAAAATAGGTCACTGAAGTAAGCCTCATAATTATTTAATAAAGTTTTTACTTCTTTTTTTAGTGCTCCAAAGGTAAAATTCCCTATCCGGAGACTCATCAATGTCCCCATCTCATCAGGAGAGTCAGGTTTATTTGGTATTAACAACAGGTCTGCATAAATCTCTGCGTTCACACTGCAAACATTCAGTGTTTATAGAAAAGGCAAATAAATTCGGAGTGCTTTGTCACATTTAGTACCCAGGAGGAGAAGCACTCAGCGCTGCCTGGATGGATCAAAGTGCTCCATCCCCTGGCAGCTGGGCCAGGAGGGGAGCAGCTTCCCATGGGGAACATGGCAGCGTGCAGAGCTGCCAAGCTAAGAGATTGCACTGATAGTGCGGCCGGGCTGCCTGCCAAGGGAGCCTTCTTTTTTTTTTTTTTATTTTAAATAGGAACACGTCCTTTCTACAAGGTGAAAGTATTTTCCCCCCTTTTGAAGGAAAATTCCAGTGTTTTCCTTTGAAATACCGCCTTAAGCAAAAAGCCTGAACAAACACAGAGATGCGATAGCGTCAAAATAGAGCGTAGAAGCTAAAGATAGAGCGTGCAACGAGGGTGGCTGAGCAGCACAATCTGAACCATCTGCACTGCAATAACGTTGGGAGAAAAAATGTAAAGGGCTTTTCTATAAATCACTTTTCAAAATAACTGAGCTACTTTTAACGCCTGAGCTAAACATTGTGTAATGCTGAAGCTGCTTAAAATAATGAAGTTCAAACGTGCCCATCTGTGTAAAGATAAACTATTTATAATAATTTATATAGAGTTAATTGATAGATAAAGAATCCACTTAAGCTTCACCAATAGACGATTAACTTCTGATAAATCATTGTTCTGAGCTGACAACATTTGTATTTGGTCTCAGACAGTGACTTACTTTAAGTTTTAACTTCCAGAGTTTAGGAATATTGGGCTGCTGGAAGCAACGGTCTGAAAATCTGAGAACAGATCTCCAAAGCCAGGCCTGACGCTGCTCCCTCTGCCGACCCACTCTGCGTCTGAGCTCCAGCTTTCCTCTCCATCAAAATAGGGCTATTCATTCACTCCACTTTCCAGCACGCACCATGTGTAACTCAGCACAGTACTGCACTCACAATGCACTGTGCAAATAAAAAATACTTTGCACAGAATCACAGAATCATTGTCATAGAATCATAGAATCATAGAATCACAAAGTTGGAAACGACCTGTAAGATCAACTAGTCCAACCGTCTCCTCATCACCACTGCCACCACAAGCACTAAACCACATCACGCAGCACGTCATCCAGACACCTCTTGAACACTGCCAGGGACGGCGACTCCACCACCTCCCTGGGCAGCCATTCCAGTGCCTGACCACTCTCTGAGAGAAACAGTTCTTCCTTACGTCTAATCTAAACCTCCTCTGATACAACTTGCGGACATTTCCCCGTGTCTTGCTTGTTGCCTGGGAAAATGTCATCTCAAATGTTTAGTTTTGCTTACAAGTTGTAGGGTTTTTTAGTCAGGGGAAAAGGAGGCTGAGGGGAGACCTTATTGCTCTCTCCCAATATCTGAAAGGTGCTTACAGCGAGAGCAGGGCTGGTCTCTTCTCACTGGTGACAGGTGGCAGGACGAGGGGAAATGGCCTCAAGTTGTGCCAGGGTAAGTTCAGGTTGGACATCAGGGAAAACTTATTTACAGAAAGGGTTGTGAAGCACTGGCATAGGCTCTCCAGGGAGGTGGTTGAGTCACCATCCCTGGATGTGTTTAAAAACCACTTGGATGTGGTGCTCAGGGACATGCTTTAGCGGAGGGTTGATAGAGTTAGGGTGCGATGGTCAGGTTGCGATTGGACTTGATGATCGTTAAGGTCTTTTCCAACCTGAGCAATTCTGTGATTCTGATTCTATGATTCTCATGTGTTGCCAATAAACTTAATATGGCCATTGCGAGGATATAAATTATTAGCATTGCTATAAAACTTGCTATCTTGTTCCTAGACAATGTCCAAGACTTCTACAAATTCAAAATCAAACAATTGGAAACAGAGATCTTACCCCATTTTTTATGCTACACACTTAAGATGAGATAGAAAATGGTCAGAAATAAATAGGAGAGGAAGAAAATCAAGCAGTGACACTTTGCTCTCTAGTTTTGTTTTATATGTGTCACAGCAAATGCAGTTAAAAAGAAGAAGATAAGGGAAGACAAGGAGGTAACTTTTCAAGTGGATAGAGAAAACACCTCCTAGGCTTGGACAACTGTGGACTTGGCACAGAGATCACCATCTGAAGATTTTACGAGCAAGGGATCATTGAATCACAGTACCATTATGATTGGAAAAGACCACAAAGATCACGTAGTCCAACTGTCAATGACGATCGCTGGCCAAGTGGATGGGGTGTCTCCCTCTCAGCTGTTCTGCACAGCAACTGCTCATGGCAGACGTGGAAGGTGGAAACACAGTGCTTCTGCCCAGCAGAGCAAAAGGAGGCCCCGTGTTGCTGAGATATGCAATAGGAGATAATGTACTTCGTAGATGACCACGGAAAAACATTGTTAGCAAAGCATTAGAAAGGATATGGACATGGCAGATAAAATAAAAAAAGTAATTGGAAGAGACCTTTAAGATCATCTAGTTCCAACCCCCTGCTATAGGCAGGGACACCTCCCTCTAGACCAGGTTGCTCAAAGCCCCGTCCAGCCTGGCCTTGAATGTTTCCATGGAGGGGGAATCCACAACCTCTCTGGGAACCTGTGCCAGTGTCTCACCACCCTCAGAGTAAAGCATTTCTTCCTAATGTCTACTCTGAATCTACGCTCTCCCATTTTAAAGCAATTTCAAAATGTTTTGATAAAGACAACCCTGCTCATGGCTTAAAGGAGGAGTGCAATGGCACCAATAACTGACTGCAAAGGGCTGCAAGGAGACAGCCCTGCAAGAAGTGGAAGGGCAGTTTTCATTCCACTACCTTAAGCTGAGTGGGAAGTCACTAAAGGGAAACAGGCGAAAAGATACAAGAAATGAAAATAGTGAAAACTGTCTTGATTGTTCTTTAAAGCCTCAGTATCTTAAAGTCAATCCAAAACACGTTCAATATTTTTTGGCAGGCTGATTATATCAAAATCGCTTGAGATGTAATTTCTTTTGACCCATGGTTTGATTACCATAAAAATTCTTCATTTGATCTTTTTGTTCTATCACTGTCTGCAGTGAATTGCCAACTTACCTTAACCATAAAGTAAATTAGTCAGTTCAGTAATTTTCATTGCACAGTAATCATTACAAAGTTACTCAAATTTTACGTTTAAAAGATGCAATGGAACATTAAAAAAATAGCAAAGCAAATTGCATTAATGTCCAAGTTAAAGCTTCACCTGCTGTCGAATGACTCAGCAGACTTGCAGCCAAGTATTTTCATTTAGCATTGGCAAAACATTATAATTTTCTAAGACTATATGAAGCTTTCCTGTGCCTCCTTGGAAATCTCTACCCTCAGGCTTTATAGCAAATGCTGACAGGACGATATACTCACTATCGAACAAATCATTAATATACCACAAAAGATGGTGTACATTTTAAAACAGCCACTAGAAGGCAGAGTTCCCCAGCTTTACACTTCACAAACTGGACTGAGAGTGCTCCCTCCACTCTATGTTTAAAAAAGAATTTGATGGTAGTTAAAATAAATCTCAGCTAAACCACGGAACAGGTGTAGATTCATTATTTCGGTATGTGTAAAAGTGGTATTTAATGCATAAATATTTATAGCTGGATCTGAAGACAAAAGCGTCGATGTCAGTACAGAGAGATCATGACCAAAAACTGCACGTGCTGTAAAGTCATAGAGATGACAGCACTGTGTGTTTCTGCATCATCTCCAATTCCTACCAGATCCTTGAAGGGCAAAGTATGAGGACCCACAGAGCTACATGAGAGGAGGCTGGTGGTCCCAGGACAGAAAAGACATTCCAGCAGCCCCAAGCAGCCAGCTGGCGTAGTACAGTGCCGGGGGCTCTGCTGCTTTGCTATGTTCTCGCTTTCTCTTGGTGGATTCCTGATTTTCCCAGGCAGAACGTGTTAGGGATTTGTGCTGTCAACCACTACAGAAAGAAAAGCCTTAAGAAAGCAGTGATAGGGAAACAATATCCAAGAATTAAATACTGGGAATCCTTTAAATCCTGTCCTGGGAAAGAAGATAACAAATAGTAATTTGAAAAGACAGGAGGTAAATATTCAGCATGAAACAGACTTCCTCAGGATTGGAAAGAAATGTTGAACTTGTTCAGAGAGGTGACAGGGCTGCAGGCAGGGGATGCTCACAGCCTCTGCATTACACAGACAGAAAGAGCAACGACCACGGACCAAGGGATGTGGGCTGACCTCTACCATGCACTTTGTGAATAGACACTGCCAGTCCTTCTCATTAGTCTGGGGAGTTCAGTCTTTGTTACTGATGAAATGGTTAATTACTCATTTATTTGTTTTCCTTGATCGTCTTGTTTGTTTTCCCTCCCTTCAATTAATTTATGTTAATGAGGTGTTTATTTGGTGTTTTTAATTCCCCCGTTGTTTCACAAACAATATCCCAGCCCTCAGCATTTTCTCTTCCTGTGTTGCCAGCTGAAAGGTGGAACTGCTGGGTTAAAAGAAACCCCAGCACACTGCTCTTGTGGGGCAGCACTGAGCTCCCAATGAAGCAGAAACAACTGTCACTGCCCCTGGAACTATAGAGGACACTTTACATAATCAGATACAAATTTTCTTTTTTTCTTTGCTTCCACGCATTTAAGTTATACAATGAAACAGCAGTTTATTAACAAGCCTTAGAAGTCCACTTTGTACCCTTTTAGCCTCTTCCTCTTCTCTAAGACTGCTTTTTAATTTCTCCAGGAGGCTCTCAGCCCCCAGCCCTGCCTCCTGCCTCCTCCTCGTGTAACTGAGACATGCCAAGGTGGCAGCAGCTGCTGAGATGGGGATGAAGTCAAATCCATGCAACTGTCTTTAAAACTAGATTCAATTCATACTGTCTGATGAGATAAAAAACAAGATGTGTTTCTCGGTACCAAAAGTATCTCGTTACCTTTATCGCCAAGCTCTCTAAAAAAGGTCGGTCCTGGTTTAGCTTTTGTAACACACAGCAGTGCAGCATCCACCTCCTTTAGAGACACAAAAAAGGAAAACCAGTTTAGAAAAAGAAATCTTTTTGGTTGAGAAACAGAAAGAATGCAAGTTCTTTTGAAGAACGAAAGGAACATTTTGCTTACCTTTTTTGTCAGTTTCTTGGCTGAGCTTTTACCTACAATAAAAAAAAATCATCATAATTCAATAACAAAGTCTGACTTTAAACTTTGATCAGGTTCTGTGACATTTCTTCAGATTTTTATGGGAAAGTGGTAAGTAATATGAAACAGAATATTTTGCAGCAGGCAGTTTGTTTCTAATTTCCACTATGATCCAGAATGGACAACTTCAAAATAATACGAGCAACCTGTCCAAATGCTCTTCAACCTCAGTGAAATCACAAACCACCTCGGTATCTATGACTAATTTATGGGTGTGATTTTGCACTCTGTGGGCTACCAATGCAGTACAGATTCCAAAGTAAGATTATACAGTAAGAAATAGTTGTATTATTTACAAAAGGATTTGTACATATGCATAAGAAGCCTTCCAGTGCAGGTTGCATATTCAAATGCTAAGAAATACCAAAAAAAAAAAAAGCAAGAAAAATGTGATGTTACCAAGCAGAAGTAAATTGAACAACTCTTCCTCCTGAAACAGCATAAGGATGAAACCATACAGGCTCTGAAGTTCAGTTTTCCCAGAGAGCTGTGGGTGCCCCATCCCTGGCGGAGCTCAAGGCCAGGTTGGATGGGCCTGGGGCAGCCTGGGCTGGTGGTGGCAGGAGAGTGGGACTGGGTGTACTGCAAAGGCCCTTCCAACCCAAACCATTCTATGGTTTATGACAAGTGCCTAACAGTAGGTTCAAACCTATACACTCATGCAGGGAGAGCATTGGTGCAGCACAAGATCATCCTCCTGTGCAACCACCTGGCTGCAGGGCTGCATTGTGTTACCGGCAGCATGTTTCAGCTGCTGCGACTGCAGCCACATAAAGCCTGTGCTCCAGCGCTCCTCGGGTCCCCTCTGTTTCCTCAGCATTTCTCCTCATAAAGATCCTAAAATCTTGTGTCCTTCACTCCTCCTGCTCTCATTGCTCCCTTCCACCATCACCACTCCTGTGCACCAGTCATTCCTTACCCAGCTTTCTGATGCTGGGTAAGCATAAGCAGAGCTGCTTTGTTTGCTCTCGGGGCTGATGCCACCAGATGCAGCCTGAATTACTGAATCACAAAATCATTAAGGCTGTAGAAGACCTCTAAGATTATCTAGTCCAACTGCCCTCCCATCCTCACCATGCCCACTAACCACATTCTTCAGTGCCAAATCTTTACCTTTTCTGCACCACCTCCCTGGGCAACCTGTGCCACTGCCTCACCACTCTTCCTGACAAGAAATCTTTCCTAACACATTTTCCCTGCTTTGTGCTCAGGCTCCGGGCTGCTCCATGGGCCTCTTGCACACACATGGCCCCCAGCACTGTGCTGCCTATGGGAACGGGGCACGATAGAGGCAGCCTGAAGGGCAGCAGCCCACAACCTTCTACCAAGCATGTTCATATGCCTGTAACCCAGCCAAAATGGGGTGCAATCTCACCCAAACTGCAAAGTTCCATAACAGTGGGAAAAGATATGTCCAGCAGCCGGGGAACCCCACTGGCAACTTTTAGCATCAAACCAGGGAAGCTGCCGGAGCATCTCAATCAGCAACAGTTTGCTTTCAGTATGGGCAAACCAGTGCGTTCGTCTCTGCTCCCCAAATTGGCAGTAATGTTTTTTTTTGCTGAAAAATTCCTCTCCCCAGCCCCCAAATTAGCCTAAGGCAGACACCTGGCACATAACATTTCAGCCCAAATGTTTAAGTTTGACAAAAGTTATAAGCAACTAAAATTAGGGTTTTATAACTGGAGTGTTGAGTGACCCCAGCAACAGGTGTTGCCAGTACCACCTGTCACTGCACATGAATACATTTTTGTACAGCGTGTGTAAATATATTTACATGCGCACATATATAAAGCCACAAGGATAGATATCTCCTAGCTCAAAGGAAGCATGAAATCCTCTACTTTGCCTCATTTGAGATAAAAGAAGTCAGGCTACAAACAGTTTGGGAGAGCAAGTAAAATCCCTGTGCCCAGCAGGGCTGAGTGCTGAGCAGGGCCATGTAAAAATGCCACAGAGCCCTGTAATGAAAGGCTGGTTAGCAAAGGCTGTGATTCAGAGCTCAGCTTTGAAATGTCATCTCCTCCAAACAGCAAATTTCAGCACGGAATTAAATTGCACCACGGCAGCTCTTTTGTCCCTGGGAGCCCCACATGGCAAAAAGCCCTGTAAAAGAGAATGAGTCAGGCTGCAGGACCATGAAGGAACAAAGTGAAAAATCACCCTGCCATCATTTTTGCTGAAAATGCTCCTTCTTGTTGTTATAGTTTTGAATCCAACCACAAAGCCTTATCTGGTTTGCTGCAACTCTGCTCATTCCACTCTCCTGGAGGATGACAAAGCATCACTCTAGGAGGCAGGCAGTACCTACTGTCAGCTTCTAGGAGGATGGGGAAGGAGACAAGCTGAATTCTGCAAGCTGGATTGGGTAATTGATGCGAGCAATGGAGAGAGTACTGGAAGCTGCAGCTGAGACACTATTTGGTCAATTTTGTGAGGCTTGGTTACATCTGTGCTTCTCCTCTATGCCGCATTCAGCACAATAACTGAAACACTTCAGCTACTCAGTTTTAGGGAATATGTCCTCAGTGAGGATAAGTCCACCTTGATAAAAATTAGGAAAGAGGAGGAAAATATCTTATAGATGTGTGGGCCCTCCTTTCATCATCCTGCAGTCATAAATGCAATTGTTTAGAACTTACATGAAGACCTGTAGCAGTTGTCAACACCTCCTGTCCTGCATTCAGCTATGGCGTCCCTCCAGAGGAAGGTTAAGAAGTTGACATATCAGCTGACCTGTTTTGGAGCTGAAAAGACAGCAGCAGTGACACAGAGGTGCTCATGCTACCACTGTCTGGGCAAACTTGGCTTGTGGGAGAGGTCTGACAGAGGAGATGCAGCCTTGGCTGAGTGGCAAAAGAGGAGAAATAGGAAGAGGTTAAAGAGAAGGAGAAGGAGGAAGAGGAGGACTGCCACGACATTCCAGAATGTAGTGAGGGGCAGCTACTCCAACACAAGAGGTGGGAGGGCAGGAGGAAATGGGACTGAAAGATAAATTAAGACATTTTTCTTCTTTGCTAAGTAGCTGATACAGCAGATTAGGAAAAGTGGAGCCATTTTTTTGTTTAGCACTGCTCTTCTCAAATGGTATTGCAAATCAAAATTTCTTATAACCTAGGCGAATGAAAAAGGCATGCAGATTTCTGCAAGCATGTGTGCTAGCACACCAGTACTTCTCTGGGAAAAAAAACCCGCAGCTGACATTTAGGGCACTGGTGGTATTTTTCACGTTGCTCTTTGGGTAAAGAAATTAGAAGAAGAATTAAAAGAAAATTAGAATGCAATCTTACAACAATGTTATAATTTAAACTAAAGAATGGGTTTCCTCTAATAATTACCTGCATATTTTCTGAGAATAAAGTCCATTTATACCCTGTGTTGGTACTGTCACCATATAAAATCATCTGAGAAGGTTCACATCTCAGATTTCACTTGGAAACATTACCTACTTTAATTGTAGCACCCGTAATATTCCTTGAATACTGATTTAGCTCGTGGAGCCTACCTTTCCCATTTATTCCTTTCCTAACAATGAAGTCCCTTTAGAAGACCAACAAGGAAAGCTCTGTTAATATTGCTCTCTCGCATATCAAATGTGCAGCCCTCTGAGGTACAACATCTTTTAAGGCCTTGTCTATAGTAATTAAGCGAGTGTGGTTAATTCTTCTTTGCTAGGAATGCACTGTGAAAGTAGGAATGGCTTTCTTACCCAGTTGAAAAAATGCCTCTTCGTCTATAGGTTAGATCTTGGTGCTGCCATTGCTGACCCGTGATCACAAACATTCCAGGCTCTCAGTCCCTCTCTGAGGAATATACGCAAGGATCTAATTATTAGGAACTACTTCATGTAACATGTAGAAGATCTGTACGATGCACTTCGGCTGCCAAGACCGTGATGGAATTCTGGCCTGAAGTCCAACAAGCATTTTCATGGCTCTCTATCTATCTCACAGGTGCCATTGTCTCATTTTCACTATTGGCAGTGGATCCATGAAACAATCACAGGGTACAGATACATCTTTCACAGAATAAAAGCCATTCTAGTTTTTAAATTGAACGAATACCGAGCCTACTTGCAAGCAGACAAATGCTGTGCTGTTAGCCAAGAAAGTTAGCTGACAAATGTAATTAAGAAAATACTGCCAAGAGTAGCTACTTCAGCTTCTACTTGCCCTCGGCAAGCCTGCGTATTTTGTCACATACATTCCTTACTATAGAAGAGTTTCCATCAACTCTCAATTTTCCACACCATGATGCAAAAGGAACCCGACATTGATGTTAGGATTAACATGAGGAAAAGGCTGAATTGAACAAGTACCCACTTGCACTCCCTAACTGCCATTTACACCCAACCCATGCAGCCAAGGAAAAGCTCAGATCTGACAAAGAATGTTCAGAGCCAAAGAATGAAAGAAAGCACCAAGATCCATCATTATAACAACAAGCAAATGCCAAAGTAAAGCAGAAAAATTACTATAATCTGATGGTAGAGAAAGCAGAATTGTATGTCTCTGCAAGACTGCACTATTTTTCTAACACGGAAATTAAAATTAATTTTAAAAGAAGTATTTCTCACAGACTTAAATTCAAATTAGAACACTATAAAATAGGGATCTTTCCATAGAAGAACAACAGATTCCTGTCCCTTTCATCAGCAAAGTCAGTGAGAATGTTTGTCCAGGATGTCTCTTCAGCTCTACCTCAGATGGCCACAGTGAAAACCAAGTGAAAAAAAAATCTACTTAAAGTTTTTTTTTTAATTTAGGCAGGAACCAACAGTAGCTTTGCAGGAGCTTGCTGAGTTCAAAGTCATGCTGAGGAATGAGGAAGTTATCTGTTTTTTTTTCCTGGAGAAAACATGAAGACAATTCAACCCAACCCAAATTCTTCAAAATGATGGGTGGAAGGATCTTAGGCAGGATGGGCAGCACAGATGTAAACTGTGGGCTGCGAGGGTTGGAGTCTTTCTAAAACCAAAAATGCCATGAGCAGCTCATACTGGGGCCTATATAGAGGAGTTCCTGCTGCAGCCATGTCTGTAATGGGAACAAGAGTTTGTTCTTCCTCCTCTGAGACCACCACCAACCTCCACACAAGCCAAACCCTGCAACTTCTGCCCCTGGTCCCAGTGAGCTGGGTTAGATAAGAATCACGGATGCTGAATTTCATTCAGGAGACCGGGTTAAAATTTTTGTTTAAATTAGCCCAACATACAAAGTCACTGAAATGCAGTAGTTTCTATTGATTTCCCATCTCTCTCTCACATATCCTTGCCCAAGGAGGCTGTGGATGCTCCATCTCTTTAAGCACTCCAGGCAAGGCTGGATGCGGCTCTGGGCAGCCTGGTCTGGTGGTTGGTGACCCTGCACATAGCAGGGGGATTGAAACTAGATGATCATTGTGGTCCTTTTTAATCCAGGCCATTCTATGATTCTATGATATGATATGATTTTTGAATACAATAGTGGACAGGTAACTTATGTCAGCAAGTTCTCATTTGGTTGCCCTTTTTTCTTACATTCTCAGTTCTTTAAAACTTTAGAGCTTAATGTTAAAACTATGAATGTAAGGGGCACTACAGAAACAAGTAATTACTACTTTAAAGCCTCCTTGTGAAATAGTGGTGACAGAGAGAAATCATGGGTAGCTAAATAAATGGAAGCCTTTTGAAGGCACACGACCAAGCTGTCAGATTCCCATGATAACTACGGGCAAACCAATATCTGAATAATAAATGAGAGTGCTATTTAAATGAATTAAGAAACCACTTCAGCTAGAAAGCTTTTACTGAATTACTGCATTGCTCCACTGAACTATAATTGATAGAAGTCATTTCAATCACACGAATTAGTGAATCAAACCACCTGAATTAAAATCGAAGTATGCTCAGTGGTAAAGTAAATTTACAATAACAGAAGCTTGATGTACTTTACAAAACAAGCTCTGCATCTTTTGGAAACAGGCTTTGCATCTGTCCTTTATTTAGAGCAATTGTTCTTCCCAGGAAGTGAGGGATACACAGTGCTGGGTGCAGGCCAGTGCTGGCAGGTCTCCATTTCAGAGCAGTGCTTGTACCAGAACCACCCGATGCCAGAAGGCTTCTCCATGAGTAAGGCAGCCTGGGGTAGCAGGGGTGGGAAATGACACGGGGAGGGAACTTCAAAGGATGACACAGTCTTTTAGGAAATTGAAACGGAGTGAAAATATTGGATAGGTCAGTTTTCAAAACCTGTTGAAGAGACAGTGGCACACAGTTCCCCATGTTACTAGGAATTCCGAACTAACCCTTGGCACTGGCTGAAGAGCACAAAGCAAAGAAGAGCATGCAGCAGCTGCTGAGCAGCTACCTGAGGTTGCCCACTGGGCTGGTAGTGAGGCCAGGACTGGAGGCAGCATCCAGAAGAAAAATACGCGGTGTGATGTGCAAGTCTCCAAACTCCCAAATGAGCCTCCCAAGCTTGGTTGCTCTGGCTTCATTCAGACAGCTAAAAATTAGATGCCTAAATCTATGGAGCTTTGCTGTATATGATGGCGTACGTAGGAAAGGGTTTATAATTAGCCTCAAAATGTGCTTCTCCTATTTCTGAGCTGAAAAAGAGCTCGGATGCTCAAAAGCTTGCCTAATTTTTCCAACTTAGAGCATCTGGTCTAATAAAAGACATTATCTCTGTCTACAAACAGAGATACAAACCTCACCCTGACTCCAGGATCCCTTTATTGTCAAGAGAGAACAGACATAACAAAAGAGCTATCTATTCCACATTGAGATAGGTGCCTACCACAGGCCTTGAACCTACCTGTTTCCTTCCATTAACTTTTAGGAGATCCTGCAGCCACTTGCTCTAACCTGACATTCACTTTTATATATCTAAATTGAATAGATGCATCCTTCCGCAAGCAACCAGAAAATTCAAACCATGATTGCTGTCATGGTTTTGTGTGCTGCTGTTATAATTATTTTGGGGTCTCCTGTTTCCTTTTTTTTCCGGAGGCGCGGATCTGCAGATCCCTCCGCCCCGCTCGTCACGGAACCGGGCCGAACCAGCCCGTAAACCATTGCTTTTTCTACTTGTTATTATCTGTGATGTATTGTTTTCCACTCTCCAGATTGATGTCAGGAGTACTAAAGGCAGGAATTCTGTTTTATTAACAACTTTATCAAATGCAAAGGGTAACATGGATTATAGTAGAGGATGCAGAGTGAGTTGCATAATTAGAGCAATGAGGTATTATAGAGGACAATTGCTGAAAGAAGCTGTATCCATGATGTGCATTGCAGAGACAAAAGTGGAGAATGGCTCTTGCCAACCTACAGAGAATATTATACATTCAGACTTTTGGGATAGCATCTCTTGAACTGGCACAAGCCTGCGCCATAGAGCAATATGTTGTCATCGTCCCCTATTGCTAAAAATCACCACTTCTTGAAGTAGAGTAGTGCTGGAGCACATGTTAGGTTAAGGTACTAGCAACAAATGAAGATAAACTATTAAGACAGCTTAGAAGCACTGGAGTTTTAATTCTGTTCTTCTAGAAAACCGGATTCCTGGCCTAAGAGCTCTGAAGTCTCTTTGGAGGCTAGAGAAGTGTAACAAAAATCACAAGAATCACAAGAATCACAAGGTTGGAAACAACCTATAATATCATCCAGTCCAACCGTCTCCTCGTCACCATTGCCACCACTAGTACTAAACCACATCACACAGCATGTCATCCAGACGCGTCTTGAACACTGCCAGGGACGGTGACTCCACCACCTCCCTGGGCAGCCATTCCAGTGCCTGACCACTCTCTGAGAGAAGAAGTTCTTCCTTATGTCCAACCTGAACCTCCTCCGATACAACTTGTGGCCACTTCCCCATGTCCTGCTCGTTGCCTGGGAGAAGAGGCCAGATCCCTCTTCACCACAGCCTCCCTTAAGGAGGTTGTAGAGTGCAATGAGGTCTCCCCTGAGCCTCCTCTTCTCCAGACTGAACAATCCCAGCTCCCTCAGCCGCTCCTCATAAGACTTGTGCTCCAGACCCCTCACCAGTTTTGTTGCCCTTCTCTGAACACGCTCCAGGATCTCAACATCTTTCCTGTAGTGAGGGGCCCAAAACTGAACACAATACTCGAGGTGCGGCCTCACCAGTGCTGAGTACAGGGGGATGATCACCTCCCTGCTCCTGCTGGCCACACCATTTCTGATGCAGGCCAGGATGCCGTTGGCCCTCTTGGCCACCTGAGCACACTGTCGGCTCATGTTCAGCTGAGGATCAACCAACACCCCCAGGTCCTTCTCTTCTTCACACTCATCCAGCCACTCATCCCCAAGCCTGTAACACTGCATGGGGTTGTTATGGCCAAAATGGAGGACCCGACACTTGGCCTTGTTGAACCTCATCCCATTCACCTCAGCCCAGCGGTTCAGCCTGTCTAAATCCGTCTGAAGGGCCTCCCTACACTCAGGCAGATCAACACCACCTCCCAGCTGGGTATCATCTGCAAACTTGCTGAGGGTGCACTCAATCCCCTCATCCAGGTGAATGAAGAGGTAAGTAAAGTACAGCAATAAGAGCAATGATGAAATGACACAACTAAAAATGTAACTGCATGCACAACTTGAAAAAATTGCCTCTCAGTTACAAACGGAGATTAATTTGGATTCAGAATGAAAATGCATGCATATCATTCATCCCACAATCATAAAGAATGAAAAAAGGTCAGTGCCTTAACAGCACCAGAAGTTTACTCTAATCTCCCTCTGTAAGACTTGATTTAAGCTTATGTGCTCAATGATTAGCTGCCATCACTACCACAGCAACTATCCCTGTTGTACCTTATTCAATCACTTCCTCTGCAATTTGTACTCTTCCATTCGTTGTCTGAAGGTCTTACCTACTGTCACTGCTTCCACACGTCTTGCAAAATGTAAGAAAATGAAAGTGCAGTTAAAGACAAGAATATAAAGAATGCAATGATAATATAAGAATTGTAAAAATGTAATTATCAAAAGTTGGATTCATATGCTGGCAAACATAACTGAGGTGCCAGGTGAGGAATTCATCCTTTGTGTGTGGGAATTTATGACTAACATAAAGCTACCTTACTAATTAATCCTGGAATAAGAGCAAAGAGGATCACAGAATCATAGAATCATAGAATGCCTTGGGTTGAAAGAGACCCAAGGACCATCAAGTTCCAACCCCCTGCCATAGGCAGGGTCACCAACCTCCAGATCCGGTACTAGACCAGGCTGCCCAAGGCCAAATCCAACCTGGCCTTGAACACCTCCGGGGATGGGGCATCCACAACCTCTTTGGAAAGCCTGTTCCAGCACCTTCCCACTCTCTCTATGAAAAACTTACCCCTGACATCCAATCTAAACCTTCCCTCCTTGAACTAGAACCATTCCCCCTTGTCTTATCACTGTCTATGCTAGAGGGCATGCGCCAGTGAAAGGTAAGTGGTTCAACTGCAGTAGGAAATCAAACTGCAGTTCTTTACTATAGGCAATAAACCTTCCTTTTCTTACAGGACTTTCTTCTTTTTCACCTTCTAGCTTAGATATAATTCATACTCTAAGCAGGAAATGCAAATCATATCAAACTGTGCCAAATTACATGGAACAACTACCATTTATTTATTGCACTCTGATATGTAACAAACACTCCAACATGCAAGAATGACAGATAAGGAGGCCACAAAAGACCGTGTGGGTCACCTACTTTGTCCTACTGCTCCCAATAGACTGCTGCTCATGCATTACCTCATCAGTTTATGTACACACTGGTACTTGGTCACACATTTGAAACACTAAACTGTAGTTTGGGTTTTAAAAGGCAACAGTGACATTAATTCAACCACTACTGTTTTTTCTTAGACTTACTCATCTAAGTACAAACTTCATTAATTATTTCTCCTAGTGGAATGGAAAAAGGGAATAACTTACTATAATTTAAAAATTTAAGTGAAAGCATTTTGTGAAAAAATTGAAGTTGTTCATGGTATCAGCATGAAAAATGTAGTGCTGTTACCGTAATTCTGTTCAGATGGAGGGCATTTATAGTGCCTGTGTCCAAGCAGTAAATAGCTGACATATTAGTGCATCAAGCCAATTTAAATTACTGCAGTGGGTAAGTAACTGGGAGCACTGACATTTCACATAAATTGAGTGGGCTCTCAAGAGTCCTGTAAATATAAAATGCTATGTAGATACAGTTTACATAGTACCTCACTTTTTTTTCCATTTCACCCTATGACATATCAAATTATTTATACCATCATTAATGCTTTCTTTTTTGCTAAAACAATATTATTTTTTGAAGATTCATTTGCTTCTACTACAGCAACATGCACTTAGATTTCTCAGAACTATTGCAAAAAATGTTCCAAGAGGTGATGGCTAATTTGAAAGTACAATAAAATTTTGTCGGAAGCATCAGTTTGGAAAACTTCCTCTTGTTACACCTCAGCAATTCTTAGCCAGATGTTTGGGGGAAAAAAAAAAGTAACGTCCAATTTGGAAAACTCATCAAGATACAACATTTTTATTGCTGCACTATTACAATGATGCTGTCGATCTTCACTCCTGTTCCTTTCTGCTACTGCCTTGTTCTTCAGTCAAATGTAAAGAATTTGACTCCCTTATGGCTGCCTACATCCTTCACAGATTAAATGCATTCTTCCCAGCATCTTACAGTTTTTTTCTGTTTGACAGTGGTAAGAAACTCCGTGGAACACAGCACAGATACCACCTTCTTGGTGACTGCAAAAGGTTCAGAGAAGTTTGTGGGGGGACCCATGAACTACAGTGAACTCCCTGTGGTTAAGGGAAACTGCACACCCATCTCTACAGAAAAAAAGAATGAAAATTTGGTAGGTGTGGTTGACAGACCAGGTGGTTCTGCTGCCGTTCAGCTGGCAGGTCTCATGTGGAGATTTAAGATTTAGTCCCCTTGCTTACACCAAAGACAATAACATTCTTTAGTATGCACTTAAGACTGTATCCTGGCTTTACATCTCACTGACAGCTGACAAAGAGAGCAAAACTAACTTTGCTGTAATTCTTCTGACATGAGATCACTGAATTTAGACATTTTATTGAGAGGAGACAGTTCTACATAGACAATTTCATTAATGAGAGCTCTGTGTTTAAGATCAAGGCCTAGGACATTTTGTCTTGCTGTGCAGAGCAAGGTAAGACACCAAAAAAATGCAAAATCCTATTGCCTTTTAGAACATACATCTCCTTTATGAACAGGAATTTACAGTGACTAGATGTCTCAGCACATTGCTACTGAATTTACAGAATAGTTAGATTTAAAATTATAACTAATATAAAACCTTGGGAACGAAAGGATTAACTGTACATGCATTGATGGTGCCCATTTACTGTGTAGGGTGACCTGGGCTAGTTGTATGCATAGGTCCTCTTTACCTTTGCCTTGCAGCAGGCTTTTCTCAAAGAAACTAAAAATGCATTTGTATAACAGGAGAAAAGGGGACAAATGACACTTCTCGATAGAGATTTGGAAAGGGTTTAGTAAATTAATTACTACCTTTGTTCAGTGTAGGTATGTGCAGCTTCTAAAACATGAGGAATGAAAACAAAAGGAAGTTCACAAGGGTCTTTCAGATCCACTTTAGATCCATTCTATGGTTGTGCTCCAGATTTTTGCAATAGGTGGTATTATCCATCTGTTCCTTATCCTCCCAAACTCTCCTAACACCAGCCATTGAAAGAAAAGAGTGAATAAATACACACAGAAGAAACATACCCACTTTGCAATTTGTTCTACTGAAAGAAGGAACTGAAGTATTGGATGTCTTTTCTAGCATTACATAACACATCCCTTTCTTTTTCAGCAGAATCATAACGATTACAACAAACACCCATTAGCACTTAGTGAATTGAATCATAGAATCATAGAATGGCTCGGGTTGAAAAGGATCACAATGATCATCCAGTTTCAAACCCTTGCTGTGTGCAGGGTCACCAACCACATCCAGAGCCACATCCAGCCTGGCCTGGCTTCAGATCTCTCAGAATTGGCGTAAGTGAAAAAAGTGCTACTTGAGGGGAAGAGATTTTTGGCCAAAGTACAGCATTTAACTTCAGACATTTTAGATTCCTAGATATCATGAAGATGACTAGCGCTAAATGCAGTATTCATTGCTGAAGTCAGTTCTGTCATGTCAGAATTTCCAGAAGGAATCTTTTCCCTTTATAAGATTCTGAAGTGCAACCTCACATGAAAACTTTAGGCCAGCCTAATGCAGATGACACCAGTGATGCCATTACTTTTTCCACCACTTTGTCACCATGAGAAGGACGTTCTAATTACCAAGTTGGGAACTTTCCTACAAGAGATGCTGCCTACTGTTTCGGGCTTTTTACAAGTCCTGTGCAGACCTACTTCATAATTTCACAAAGTGCCAAAGTTTTGACATTATTGCAGTTTCAGTTTCTAGCTGCATTCTTCTTCCTTCTCACGTGTTCCTTTCAGTGGCTGACTTGCTTTCCTCTAGTTGTTGGCCAATGCCATTATCGGTTTTACTTTTAAATTCACCAGGAGTTTCTTTCTAACTTCTAAGATGAGCTCATTGTGTTACTAGCAAATACAGAAGCTCTGAGAAAACAAAGTAATAGCCCCTGCTGAGTCTGACTTGTTTATACATCATTAACATCTGTCACATAGCAATTAACAGATGTTTGGGAAGTTTTCGTACAGCAGGGGCTCCCAGGATACGCAACGGGTAACAGAAGGCTTCTGTATTTTAAACTAAATAAGAAAGGTTTACCTGATCTTTGTTACATGAAAAGACTGCTGGAAAGATCCAGTTTTTGCTAGTTTCTCGTAGTATCAGAATGAAGGCTGTTACCTAAAACTAATGTGAAACACCATCTTTATTCAGAAGGGAAGGGGGTAATGGAAAGTGGAGCAGATCATGAAAAGCCTTAGAATTTCCCCAAAAGATAAGATATGACTAAAGCAACGAGAAATCAAAGAGCTTAACAATGGATGCTACTTGTGACATACCATAGTGGCCAAAACAGTTTTGCTAATTTGCAACCTGGAAGAAAATAAGCATTTTTAATAAAAAGTTTAGTAATTAATTACTGACATGCTGCCCAGCAGCATTCCCTACTAGTAGAAGAAAAAGTCTCAAACATTAACCAGAGCACCTCTTCTTCTGTAAGGGGTGAACTTTCAAACTGAGCAAGAGAAGTGAAGATAAGTTTCTTCTCTTGACCCTGTCACTTCAAACTTCTCAGATTCTACTGGAAAAGCCTGCCAAAAAGAAAAAAATCTAGTTGAAGATCAGTAGTCTCTTTAAGAAATGGAATTGTGACTTTTCTAGAATTGTCTATTTACCCAGAATCACTTCTCCATCCCAATTCAATTCATCTGAAGGAGCAAACCACAAAAAGACATTTGTCTTTGTCTTGGCTTTAATTATACATTCAGATTTCTAAAGATTTCTGATTCCATTAAGCAGCAGAGGAAACACTGTATTAGGCCTGTCAAAATAGAACAGAAATATTTATTCAGTAAAGATAATGAAGGAGACAAACATAAAAGCACAACTACCCTCTACATCAGAATTCCTATTAACAGCATCTCGTTTACTCATAGCAGAGTTCAGTATGCTGGGATTTTGTGTCACTGCCTCTAGTTACCCTTGCATTGTCTCCTTGCTCCAGTATGTTCAGCTGGCAGATGCATGGAGCTACAAATGGAGACCAAAGCACCTGCAGTGCTGGATGCTGTTCTACATGTAGTGACTGGGAGTGAAGTGTATACTATATGAGTGTTTTTTTTTTTTTTCTACTAAGCATTGCTTTGTATCACTTTTCCCTGTAACTGATGCTGCTTTTTGACAAATCAGATGTTTCATGAACAGCATTAACTTAGGAAGTTCCTGAGTTCAATCTTTTTTCCATCCCCTAGGCCATACTGATTGCGAGTGGGCTGTGCTCTGAGCCAAGGAATGCAGTTAGCTTTATAAAAAGAAATCAAATTCAAAAACCACAGAACAAAGCTACCTACATGAAACCATGGAACAGATGGCCTCCCCCATCCAGATGAGATAAAAATAAACCTGGATTTCCTTAACCTAACACGAGCAGTGCTGAATAGTAATATAATTATCTATTATGCACCATGGGGTTAAGATTTCAAAGAAAAACACTTATTTTAGGAAATGGGAAATGCTGGCACAAAAGCAAATGGGTTTAAACAGAGAATGATTAATTTTAGCTTGGATATCAAGAAGAGTTTTCAAGCAACAGAGAAAATGCTGTGTCACCATTTTCCAGTGTAAGCTGCAGTGACAACTGATTTTAAATCCAGCGTGAAAATATTTATGAAAGGCCTATATTTTAAGTTTGAAACTGCTAAAATGCAAGCTGACTTTTAGAACATACATGATGAACATTGATACACTTAGACACGGAATACTAAAAAGAAATGCTAAGCCACTAAGTATCACCCTAACAGAGGGTACAGCTTATAGAAATCACTACATTACTTGTTAATACAGGTAATAGATACAAGCGTTCATACAGTGATCAGATACCCTGTATCCTCTGCACAGCAGTAAAGATAAAGAATAGTGGCTGTTCTGGAATGAGTATTTACTTTAGCTGTTGTGTAAAAAGACTAAATTGAAATGGGAATCAAAATAGGCTCATCACAATTCTCAGAACGAATGCAGCCTGGTCTAATGGCTGATGGCCCGGCCCACGTCAGAGGGATTGAAACTAGATGATCTTTGAGGGCCTTTTCAACCCAGGCCATTCTATGATTCTGTGAAATGAAAAGTAAACAACAGACAGCTTTCTCTTACTGAGAAGATGAATTCATTTTATGTTGCCCACTGTAAATACATATCTCATACCAAAGCCCCTCATTATTCATTCAATAACGGAGTCCACATTTACCATCAAACACTCTGCAGAAAACAATGCTCTCTTTTGCTAAATAGTCAGGCTCTTTTGCTGTTAGACCAAGCTAGAGATGCTGATGAAATTTCTGGTCATTAAGGTTTATATTTTTCCAAGAAAGGGACAACATAACAGAAGTGAGCTGTCACATTTCCCATCACCAAAATCACACAGACAAGAATCACTCACTGTGTCAGGGCATGGGAGGCTCTTTGAAAGTTCTCAAAGAGAGCAATTCAATACAAAAGGTCCAGTGGGGAAGCAGATGCCCATCCACACGAGACAAAATGACCAATATTTGTATTTAATTAGTATTAGTTAGTAATCAATTAGTATTTTTAGTACCTGGGAAAGCAAGCTGTATCAGACAGAAGACTTCGTGTGTCAGCTGCTGAAATAATCTGAACAAAGACAAATGGTAGCTGGCTTGGCCATGGTTTACACAATTCCATCTGGTAAGAACCAAGGCAGAACTTGTTGGGGAAGTGGTAGCTGCTGTAAGGTACAGCTGAACAATTCTTAGGCTGTCAGGTACGCAAGCTTTTCCCAGGTCTAAGGGGAAAAATTTAACAAGGGCTTAGGCAGCCGAAGGACCAGGTGTTGTGCAGCCCCAGGGATGGCAGGGTGAGGGGCTGGGCCCTCTGGTCAGTGCGGCTGCTGAGACATGGCTCTGCAACATGTCCTCTCTAATGAGAGAAACCTGGATGTTTTATGCATGGAAACAACCTCTGAGCTTGGTATTTGCTTTTGTTTCACAGCCGATGACAGGCTGCAGACTGCAATCTGTGCTATAACCACTGCAGGTGCCTGAAGGCTAGGCAGCAAAAGCCAAGCATGTAAGGTGGGCAATTTCTCCCCTTAGGAGATAGATGCCAGTGTTCTCAAGGCTCGGGCAGTGCATTTACTCAAACATCTTTCTGCAGACCCAGCCATCCACTCAGCAAGCAGTGATGGCTCCTTTCATTTCCCGTGACTTGCTGCATACCTTATCTGTCACGACTGCCTAGAAGAAAAGCAGTACTTGATGGCTCCACATGAGATATTTAAAAAAAATAATCACACTGCAATATTTCTTATGGAAAAAAACTCAACTTGTATCAGTATTACTCAAAAAAGAATCAAGTATGTGAATCAAGTATATTAGTGTGTGACTAATACAACAAAAATTCTGTTCTGGCCTAAGTGAAAGCACTGACCCATGAGCACCAGAAGAGTTACAGACAGCTTTTCAGCTGTGGGGCTAGAATGCAACTAGATTTTGGCAGGAACCTACCAGGCACTTCTGGCGCCTGCCAGCATTCACCACATCACTATCATTTCTGAACGGTGTAATGTAATGCAAGGAATTTTAAAAACAGATTGTACTTCTTAGGTACAAAACAATACCTGACTGTGCTAGGGACATACACTGCAAGAAATTAAAATACATTTAAGAGTGATGAAAATTCATGGAATCTGATTTTCACACTACATCTGTTAAGATTTAATTGTCAGCTAAGCAGGATGTTTCTGAACTGATTAAGTCCCACTGAATTTATTAAAGAAATAACACTGAAGTAACCTACCAAACAGCATTACAGAAAAATCCCAGAGATATTTTCTGTGGTTACGTCAGTATTATGTTATAAACGTCGCCCATACAGTGTGCAGTGTTTTATAAAAAGTCTTTATTAATAGTATTAAAAGTATTCAGAGACCATGAAGGATTGCGTGAGTTCTTGAAACTTGCTCACACGTATTAAAAGAAAGGAATGCAATTTCTCTTTTAAGTATCTTAAATAACACAGTAGCATGTCACAAACCTGGAATAGTTAACTGAAGCAGAAAGCATTGCAAGACTTCTGAAATCCGAAGGTAGCCGATGTTTATACAACAAGCAGGCTCCTGTTATTAATAACCAGACCTTTCCATTACTTGTACTACAAGGATTCTGTATGTACATGATATATTTTCATTCGTTTCAGGGAATCTGTTTTCCATTCAGGTGCCATTAAACAACTAATAACTTTCACACTTAAAATAACTAAATCCTTCAAGATGTGTGGGGACCACTTGCCTCTTGCTTACAGCTCTACTGAAGTCTGAGCAGTTTTAGTATTGACACTATTTTTGTGCTGAGTTTTAATAACTGCTTTCATTCATCGAGAAGCTGCAATATACCTTGTCATTAACAGTTGTTCTTCAGAAAGCTAAATAGCTAGCAAAGTACTTCCAGATTGTACTGCCTTGCCAAGTCTTTTCCTAATCAGTAAGCATTGCAGTCAATACAAATAGGAACTCTGATTCTGCATCATCCTCCAACTAGTCAGCACTGTCACAAAAGGAGAAACAAGAAAAAACAAAACAAAGCCAGGAGCTTCTTATAAGCCTGCTGTTGTATCATGCAGACAAATGCTAAAATGCAAATCTCAGTAAAGCTTTGAGGACCCAAAATATATTTTCCTGTTTGACCTTCCAAGCAGTGTACCCTAGGTACCTCCCTTGTCTTGTGTCTTGTGATGCAGTTCAAAGGCACCTGCCTATTGTACGACATGGCAAAACCTACTTCTCTGTAAGTGATTTTGCTGCATGGTTTCCTTTCCTCTGACCACTGCTGTTCAGTCCTTCCTCTTGCTCTCTGCTGTGACTGAAGCTCCCTTGCTGCTGATTGTTACCTCTGCTCCCATGCCAGCACCTCTTCTCTTTCCAGCACTATGAACCTAAAACTCCTATTTCCTGAAAAAAGAGCAAACAAGTAAGTTTCACTAAGCACAACAGAGACACAACTGTTTTCCAGCAATTTCAGTCTTGCATCACACCCTTTCCACAGGTTCACTCACATTCCTGACCACGCTGATGCTGTGGGAGCATGGAAGCACGTATCACATCCAACTCTCAAACACAAAACTACCCTGTGCCCATTGTGCTTTCAAGGAAAACTTAACCAAGTCAAACAACTTCTCCTAGCAAACTTAAATCCTAATAACAGACATTGCCATGTACTGTGTTAGGATTTAATCATGTTACTACCACCTCAGGCATTCAGGTGTTACCAAGCACAGGAAAATCTGTTCAACTTCTGAAAAGGGCTGCAGATAAAGAGTGGTTCAGGAAGTGAACAAGTTGGGATATATTAAATCTGGACAGAATATACAAAGAGAGACTTCCAGGATCAAGATCTTTATCAATCAGATGTGAATTACTATGAGACGAGCTAACCTGAATTTTTGTTTTCTACTTGAAAGAGAAATGTATTTCTGGAATCATAGAATGTATGGGTTGAAGGGACCTTGAAGCCCACTCAGATCCAACCACTCCTGCCATGGGCAGAGCTGCCATCCACCAGTTCAGGCTGCCCAGGGCCCCATCCAACCTGACCTTGAGTATCTCCAGGGATGGGGCATGCATTGCTCTCTGGGCAGCCGTGCCAGTGCCTTACCACCCTCTGAGTAAAGAATGTCTTCCTAACATCCAACCTAAAACTCTCATATTTCAGTTTAAAGCCATTCCCTCATGTCCTGTCAGTATCAGACTGTGTAAAAAGGAAGTCTACCTCCTGCTTGTAAGCTCTCTTCATGTACTGGAAGGCAGCAATGAAATCTCCCTACAGTCTTCGGTTCTCCAAGCTAATAGTATAATCTTATCCAAAAAAATTAATGTAAACACAGTCCAGACATAAAGTATTGAAAAATCTTCATTTTCTGAAACATTCTTGCATCTGTAGTTCTATCAAAAACTTAATACAGATCTTCTTATTTGTTCTACAGTAACAGCATACCAGAAATTATATCTCCATGAAGAAGCTCTAACAAAATATTGGCTGGAAAATCTGGAATGTGAGGCTAAGGACACATAATTGTATAAAACACAATGTTACATGAAACTGAAAGGGTCTTTTAAAAATACTCCTGTATTTCAATAAAAATTCAGTGCAAGTCAGCTGAGACTTATCCTCCTTACACTTGACATCTTAAAAAAATAACTTTTTAATGCAAATTCATATTATTCTTAATAGATATTACTAGACACTGAGAAGTTTTTACATCATAAATTGACCTCAACCCCTTTTTCACTATACTATCAGTGCATCAAATATTGCAATTCAGATTAGCCTCCAATAGATTATCCGGAAGAGCTTGCTGGTTTTGCAATGTTTTGATGCACATCCTTTAGTAACAGTGGTTTCACATGAGATTACACGGCCTATAACTGGGAACCCCCAAATCCCGAATGCAAAATACTGAAGGCAGATACACATTCAGGATGCTACAGGTTAACCACACAAAACACTGCCATAGGTGTCTTAAACCAGCACGGGCATTGTGTCAGAATGTCAGATTTCATTCACTGATGCCTTTGTTGATAACAAGGTGTCTGCTTCCTGCTGTAAAACCACTAACGGTAAAAAATTAGGCAAATATTTACAAAAGCAGTTTGGTGTGAAGCCATTCTTCGTAAAGATCTTCGCTATGTCAATATGCAAAACAAAATAAGCCTGTCACAAAACTCTGCATTTGTTATCAGCCCATTCTCCTTAAATGGTAAGATAGCAAATATTTTTCTTCATTATCACCCTGACAGTAAATAAATTTGCAGGTTTGATTTTATCAATAGGACAAGATTTCACAATTTTTGGCCTGTATAAAAGAAAATGAGTAACAGAGAAATCTACGCAGCAGAAAGCAAATGAGCAGAACTTGTGAACCAAGGCCTCTTAAGCAGGGTTCAAGATCAGCTGGGTTAGATTTTATGACAGTTGGTATCTTTGCACTACAGTTCATCTGTTTCCTCACCTGCAAAGTTGTTCTCTAATAAATCATGATTTATTGCACGTTGTGCAACTCTGTCAAAGAACACACCTAGGATTTTTTCTTCAGTAATAAATACCACCCAACTGTGTACAGGAATTCATCATTCAGGAATTCACTAGACAATCTGGAAACAGCAAAACATTTTGGTATTTTCCACCCTCAGCACTCCTGGTGCAGCACAGACAATCCAATTATTTATCTGGTTTACAGACCACAATGTCTACTTTCTTTTACATTGAATCATGCTTAAGAACCAAGAGGAGATTATGCAGCAATTCTCCAGTGAAAATCACCAGGGAGCAAAAAACCCCAGGGCTGTAGGGCAAGGACCACTATTCCCAACTCAAAGCAAGACCACTTCTCATTCTGTTTTTGTGCAGGCTTTAATTTTTATTTTTTTCTCCCTATTTTTGTCTGAATAGGAATAAAACAACACAATGCTGCAATCAAACTCAGAAATATTTCTGTATTTCTTGGTGCATAGTTAAATTGCTCAGTGTTCTCACTTTTTAAAGGTGTTCTGAAGTTTAGCTATACCTGAGTTACGTGCTTCAGCGCAAGATACCCTGAGGTCCAGGGACAGAATTGAGAAGCTGCTGCTTGCTCAGGAACTCACGGAGATCTTGTCTCAGGGGCTTCAATCTGGGAAAGCAATGGACCTGCCTCTGTGCCTTTCCATTTCCAGCATCCCCAGGGGCAAGTGGAGAACTGCAAACACAGCAGACTGGAGAAACGCTTTACTTCAGAAAGCCAGCAGGAAGAAATGACTCCTTTTACCCAAAATGAGTTCCTTAGCTGGATTCAGCACGTGGCTGTGCAATGCTTTGTGCTGGCAGTGGGGAGGGAGGCAGCACGAGGTGAAAGCAAAGCAGCCAGGCAGAGCTGGAGGGGTTCCTTCCACACTTCTCAGGCAACACTGCTGATCTATGTCTGCTTGCCATTCATGGGAGGCTGCAATGCCAGATAGCTGAGATGGACGGTTGACAGCTCACATTCTCTCTGGAAACAATCATTAAGCTAAACATTAATCAGAGAAAGAGTAGAGTTCACTGGCCACGTCTTCTATTCACGCACACATTACCAGACATATAAAATCATTTTAAGCACAGCTCATACAAAATAAGTAGTTCTGTTTCACCTAGACAGCACTGTATCATATAGATTTTGGAGGACATAAGTAAATTAAATACTTAAATCCTGGCCTGAGTCTTAATGCCTTCTTCAGTATGGTCCTCCCCACTTCTGCCTTACCTGTGGGAAGTAAGAAGAAAGTCCAGTAACAACATTAATTTATTGGTGAAATCAACCCATTTTGTAAGGAACTGAGCTTCCTATTTGGTCCATTCTCAGACCACTCACATTCTGCTTGTCTGTTTCCTACTGTCATATCCTTGGCTAGACACGGCTAGAAATCAATTCTGTTCAGAAAAGCAGGAAATGAACTAAAATTTGACTACTAATATTGTAAATTAAAAAAAAAAAAAAGTCCCTTATTAAAAACATCACTGTTCCATTTCTGTGGCATTTTTGTCTATATCCAAACTCAAGTTCTATTTCCAAAACCTTGGCCTAAAGCTGATGTTCTCTTTAGGAACCAACAAAAGCAGCAGACTAAATGTTATAGGATTAATGCAATTGCTGGCAAAATAAAGGACTGGCAACTGAGATAAGAAGAGAAGCTTATCACTGTGCTGAAAGTTTCTCTTTCATTTCTCAGTTCTTCCCATTTGGAAATGATGGCAGAACCTGATTTGAAAGTGGGTTTTCTATCTTCAGTAAATTAAATGAAAGTTCATAGGATTAACTGTAACTGCAAACAGTTTCAGCCTGGAATCCTCCAGCATCCAGTGTAACTTACACAGAGCAAATAAAAACAGGATTATGGTTTTTCCAAACTCTTACATCTTAGAATCACAGAATGGTTTGAGTTGAAGGGACCTTAATGTCCACCCAGATCCAACCCCCTGCCTTGGGCAAGGCTGCCACCCACCAGGTCAGGCTGCCCAGAGCCCCATCCAACTCGATCTTGAACGTTTCCAGGGATGGGGCTCCCACAGCTCTCTGGGCTGTCTGTACCAATGAACTTAATTTCTAGTTTTAAGACAATCACAGCTGAGAGGACAAAATGCAATTACAGCTCAGATGCAAATAAGAGAAATCATACCAAAAGAGCATTTAGACCAGTGGTTTGAAATGCACAAAGCAGACATCTCTCCTTCAATATCAAAGAAAAACTGGCATATTTGCATCATGTTAAAATTACTACATGGGTTTTGAATAATCTCTGATGAGAAGAAAATGGCTTCCCTTGTAGCCATGTCCGGGACACGTTTTGATGGTGTACCTCCATCAAAGTACCTCCCCATGCTCCAAGATCCCCAGCTCTTCTAAGGCTGGCAGCAGCTGTCCAGCCTTGTGTTATGGTTGACTCACAGAACAAACCAAAAGCCTCATGTTCCTCCCCATTATCCTGTCTGAATATACAGCAGAAGGCTGCAACCACCAACCTTGCAGCATTGCCCACAGGTCAATGTTGTGTACACTTACAGGAGACAGACACATACATACATTCCCCATTTACTTCTTTAGGGGCTTAGTTAAAAAACAACAGCAACAAAAGAAACAAGGGAGAAATAAAAGTGAGAACGGACTCCTCCAGTTTGCAAAAGGACAGACAACAGAAAGAATAAAAACGTTAGGGGGGAAAAAGCAAGAAAAATAAATATTTCCAAAAGAAAAAAGACCACAGCTCTGTAAGAAACTGAGAAAGTGTTCTGTGAAGAGGGAAAACTGGCTAGAGTATGCAAAGAGAAGAGTAATAGAAGTCAGAAGCTTGTTTTTCCACAAAATGTAGAAGACAGTAAGCACATAATAGACTTCAGAGAACACAGCTGTTTCTTTCCTATGTGACATCCCAGCACCTTTGATACCATCTTCATAAGCATCACAGAAAAAAGTAAAAATAGCTCTCAAGCATCTCAGCAATTTATTTTTAGTCTGCAACCTGTAGCGGATGCTTTATGGATGCTGACCTCTAACCAGGATTTAACGTGCACTATTATTCTTACATTCCCCAAACAAATCCATGCTCATTGTTTACTACATTTCAGCAAGAGCACTGACATCAGTGTTTCAGAATCAGCACTGGGTGCTTCTGGATCACATTGAAGATATTGTTCGTGATGTACAGAAGTCCTGCTGAGATGCTATCTTCCCTCCTGTAGCCAACAGTCTCGGTTGGACCTTGGGAAGTGACAGAGCAGCCAGCAGACTGCTTTGAGTAAGGAACCCACCATTTTGGAAGCTGCTTGCTGCACCAGTACAACATAGCTAGAATTAAACAACTTTCCAAATCTGTTGTGAAGACTGTATTTGAGATGACACTTCTTTTTTAATGGGACTGATCATATGTTCTGGGCTACAGTCTGCAAGAAAAACAGCAGAAACAAAACTTGAGAACAGACCTCGGATGGAGCTAGGCCTTCTGTATTACGTATCACAACCAATTGGCTAACTCAAGTAATTTGTAAGCAAACATTTATGAGGATGAATGCTTGAGGGCATCAAAATTTATAAGATTTTTTTAATTAGTGATTAATAGAAAGCAAGTGGAAAACCATAAAATCATTAGAGCTTTAAGTTCAGCATTTGTGTGCAGGGTCACATTTTCAATTTGCATCTCACTGTCAGTAAGTGAAGAAATTTCTAGGATTAGTGTTGGCATGCCCATTTTCCTTTCTAAAACCATTGTTCAAGATTAAAAAAGGAATTAATTTTATAATATAAGCCAAAAGTTTCCAGAAGTAATTGCTGCTTTGGTATTTAGTGGGCATGTTGGTGATGGGTTGACTGTTGGACTAGATGGATTTAGAGGTGTTTTCCAACTTTAATGATTCCATGACTCTGTGAACCTGATCTACCTTTAATATACCTGGAGAGAGGCTTGAGCTATGTCTGTTTATTTTTCTCCCAGGAAATTCTCTGCAAGAAAATGAACAAGGCAGTGACTTTAAAATATTCAAAATACTGTATGGAGCATTAGATTCACATATTAACATTTTTCTATCAATAATCTGCAATGCCATTGTTGTAAACCTTAACATTAACTGAAATGCTGTATGTGTTGGCGCAAAGATTCTTTTGTTCACGTATTTTTCTTGTCATTTTTCTGTTCTATTTGAAGCTGTTTCCCACTTTTACATTAGCAAAGTAACAGAAATTAACTCAGCTGCATTGCAAATCAATCTTATCCACATAGCATTTCATTAAAAATCTGCACGTATATCATTTTAGCTGGAATAACCAATTAATATGTATGAAGTGCTAAGACTGAAAAACACTTCTTTCTTTAACCTTGCTTTCACAGACTACTGTTTGAAAGCCACATCTTCAACACTGAAAAATTCAGTACCCACCGTCTTTCACTATTTCAGAATGGGAAACTCCAAAGAAAATCCGTTCTAGGTTTTTAACTTACTGATACAAAATTTGAAGGGAAAAAACACTCCTTCCATTTGTCATATATTATAAAAATATTATCATATTATTATCATATCATGTCATATATTATAAAAATAGGCTATTTTGAGAATCTTCATGTCTCTCAAGGTCATATAGTCCTTCTAAGGATTTATATTCAGCTTTGTATAATATTAGAAATTGAATGTCAGCAGGGAAGCCAGGTACCCTTATCAACTATAGATTTTTGCAGACACAAGATAACTCTTTCTTATTACAGGTTCTTGTGTTCTATTCTTGGACCACTTGCAGCTCTGTAAACTCGTGCTGCTCCAGGTTTCCCATGGGCTCGAATAACAGCCTGTCCAAACTTCCTTCTTTCTGTGTGTCTTTCCACAGAGCTCTGAATTCCCTTCTGTATTTCCTTCTCGATATCCTCAAGTGATGCTGATCTCTCTGCTAGATGGGCAGTGAGCACCACAGGCTGTGAATAGCTTCTGCTACACAACATGCTCCACGGGTCAGTTAGGATGTGCAGACAACAGCTAGCAAACAACAATTAGAGCTTGGTTTTTCCCCTCTTTCCCTCTGCAGGTGTACTAATGGACACTGGTCTTCTGAGTGACCCTGATACTTAGGGAACTTCACATTTCTGAACCTCACTTAAGTAAAATTTTCTTGGGGAAGCAATAAAAACCAATTTCTTTTTGTGAAAACATATATTGTTTAAAAATACATTCTAATATGGAAATGTCAGCATAAAAAAGCTGAAGGAACAGGGCAGATTAATGAGATCAGGAAACCACGAGGACAATAACGTATGTACTTTATATTTGTGTGGTGCTCCAAGCTCCTCCTCAGAAAGCACACTTTTAAAACTTTTTTTTTTTTTTTTTAATTTGCAAACAATTTTGATTTGTTCTTATCCAAGTCTTCTATAAACCAGAAGAGATTTGAAATCAGAAACCTAGAGCTGAGCTCCATGCTTCATTACACATATTCACATCTCTCCCATCACTGGGAGAAAAAAAGGTCACAGAGTACTTTCTGATAAAGCGGGCGGACAGATAACAGGGACAGGAATAGAATGAGCACAGTCACACTACAGTCTTACCAAGTAAGTAATTGAGGAACTGCACACTGATCAGACATGCAAATTATGCAGAGACGTAATGCCATCCTTCAGTCACCAGATTTTGAGATGATCAGCATGTCACTAGCACACAAGGTGGTGCCTGTGAGAATCCACATGCCCAACATTTATAAATTGGCTTCTGATGACTGATGTCAGATAAGGGACCCTGTCCCAGTGATTTGTACATTACATTTTTAAGGGGACTTTCAAGTTCCTTTTCCCTCACAAATACAGTGATGAGAAAACAACTTACGTTGCACTTGATCAAACATTACTGAAAACAAGAAATCTCGTGGTGTCATGTAATATTCTCCTTCATACTCCAGTGATGCAAAATGCATAAAGCGATTCTTCCGAAGCGACAGTCTTTCAGCCATTTCTGCATTTGCAACATCTTCCTTCTGAAACAGAAAAAAATCCATGCAGAAAGACAGCTGCATTTGTAGATCAACTCTGTAATTAGAAAGAATGCTATACCTCATCTTGAGTAACCTCAGTATTGTGTGGGTATCCACAAGAAGAGATTAAAGCTTTTACAGCACAGTTCTAATGTACGACATTCTTATACGACATTCACAGTATTTCTGGCCTTGCTGAGAGCATGCTTTAACAACACAGCTGAGCCAAATTAATGGCTTGCTGTCACCAAAGGCTGCCCTTGCTTCCCACTCCCCTGCTCCTGGCCATATGGTCCTGCACCTCCATGTTGGCCAGCCCTGCTACTGCTGGGGCCAAATTCAGCTCACTAACTCAGCAAAAAATGAAACCAACCAGACTGTGAATGATATTTTGCCAGGTTAATGACCAGTTCACCAAAGGTTTAAATGTGTACCACATCTGTTCAGGACTCAGTCCTGAGGTTGAGTATTAAGCTGTGGAACAGCTCCTAAGAAGGAGGAACAAAGGTGTTACGGTGCACGAGAATGGAATATGCATGTGCATATGCAGAATGGGCATATCTTGTTGAGAAATTAGAAGAAAGGGAAAAGCAATGAAAGCATTAACCATAACGTCAGAGATGGTGTCACCAAACCCAAAGATCCAATTAGCAAAGCAAAGAAAAAACTTTCAACCTCTCCTCAAAAAAAAAAACAAAAAAACAACAAACCACCACCAACAAACTATTGAGAAACTCACGATGGAACTCACACAAGCTGGCAATACTTCTGAAGAGTAGTAACAGCACTCACGGGCAGAAAGAGAGGATGGAGACATAGTGAAACAGAGATATTTATAAGTTAGGACTGCAAATAACAAGGTTCAGGATGGCCTGGGAGAAACAACTGAAGCTTTAGACGTGAAGCAATCCTAAAGCACAAGTGTGGACCTCAAGCTGTGGCCAGTGCCCATTCCACTGGAAGACAGGTGAAGAAATGGTTCTGTGGACAATGAGCCTTCAGAGAATGGGGTATTTCAACTCTGCATCATCAGGCTTCCTTTTCCTTTACCCACTGTGCTCCCTAACTGCACCATGTGATCTGGGGATCTCAAGGCAATGGGTACTAGTGGTAAAACTACAGCCAGATCCTAAATTGTTATCACATTCATACTTAGTTACAGTTCTAAATATAATGCTGCAACCTGTCATTTAACCCTACTCCTTTCACCTCTGTATTACCACGAAGCACATATTTCTAATGTTTCACAGAACAACACAATCACCTCTTACAGTCAGTTTTAGTGAGGTAGCTTTCCTACAGCCCAGACTTTTCACAAAGATGTGGGGAGGGAACAATTAGGAAAAAAAAAAGAAGTAAAACAACAAAAAAAAAGTTCACAAAATCCAGTCAAAATCTAATACGCAAAGTGAATGAGGAACACTTCTACCTATCTTAAGCCAAAGTTTTGTTTGCTTTCAATGTGAATATTCTGTATCGATATCACTGCTTTATGTATTACCTGGTGATGGTCTACAACACACACTGCATTGTTGCTACTCTGTGATTCAGATCTGCACATCCAAGAAAAATGTTTAAAAAGTGTATCTAATGTACTGACTACTTTCGGTTTGCTCTTGTTAAAACTTTGGGAGACAAATGATTCCATAATCACCTTGTTAACAAGATCCAACACATATTGCAGATATCAAATGAATAGTTCATAGTTGTAGGTTATTAACATGCAGGATTCTTACAAAAATCATCATCTTTTCAAAAAAAAATCAGCAATGTTTGCCCTGTGGGAAATTTAAAAGTGGAAAACTGCTTCACAACTGTCCTTTACCTGAAATGATGGAATGAGGAACAATTTTTCTGCACAAACACAAAATAAAACAGTTCAGACGATGTAATGGCAAGCCCTACAATACCTTCAGACCATCTGGACTCTCAAGTGCATGAAGTCTTGCAATATTTGTCTGAATCCTGTTTAAAACTCAACTTCATAACTGATGTCAAAGCACTGAATTTCAGTAACTGAAAATTTTATCCAAAATAGACCGGTACAAGTTAACATATTAACAAACAAACAGTGCCTTGTATCCAGAAAAATATGTATTGCATCGGAATGGTAACGCATGATGACAAATTCACCAAGCTCCATTCAAGAAGTTAGCATCCCTGATCTGCAAGCCAGACTTGGGAACAAGGGCTATTTCCTATTAAAGTCATCTTCAAATACCAGGATAACTGACGTAAGCAAATCTTACAGGTTGACAGAACATCAGCCCTACAGGTTGATAGAGCATCAGCTCTATCAACTGACTATTTTTTAAAAACCTTTTGCAACACTTTTGAAGTCCTGTCTCTGTATGAGGATCTCAGCATTTGTTAAAAACATCCTAACCCCTCTGGCTTAGCATCAAGATCTGAGCTAGAGCTAAAGCAGAGTCAAGCTGCTCACATGCTACTGCTCCCTACAGAACCACAGAATGGCTGAGGCTGGCAGGGACCTCTGGGTCCATTGGCTCCAGAAGGGACTCCCAGAGAAGGGTGCCCAGGGCCACATTCAGGCAGCTCTGGAAGAACCACAAGGAGGAGAGTGCACAGCTTCTGGGCAGCCAATGCCAGGGCTCCATCACCTGCACAACACAGAAGTGCTCCCGGTGTTCAGAGGAAACCTCCTGTGTACCAGTTTGTGCCCACTGCCTCCTGTCTTGGCACTGTTTACCACTCAGCAGAGCCCAGCTCCATCCTCTTTGCACTCTGCCTTCAGGGACTTATAGACATGTACTAGGTTAATGCACGCTGCCTTTATGAGCAGAGAGGGCAGGAGTTCTGGAGTGCAGTTACAATCATTTGTTTTCACTGTCTGCATAGAAAGTTCAGAAGATGAAGGGAGAGACAGACTGCCACAAAAATAAGTTGACCTTGCTTCTCTCTAACCACGCTAGCACGATTTTATTGCATGAGAAGGAAAACCTGGGCAAACAATGTGAACATGGAAGCTTAGAGGAAAAGACTGGTGGAGGAATGTTACAGATCTCAGTCTGAATGTGTGTAAGGAATATGTAGAAGTTTATGTCCAGGGTGAAGGCAGCAACATCAGTGGCCACATACATAAACAGAACATCATGATGACGTAAAACTTTGCCTGACTATCTGTCACAATACTAATACTATTCAAATTTGTTTAATACCAATTAAGAACTTCAGCTTGCTATAGTTGGCATCAGAAACATGAAGTTCACAATTATACTGTAACGACATCAGGAAAGTGATGACTTCTCAGGTGTAAGCCATATAACTTATAGTTTGACAAATACATTCAGTATAATTTTAATTCAACTGAATGCATCTGGATGTTTGCCCTTTAAACTGCCTCCTATCCAGTGCTGAATAAGTGGGCTTAACTAATCAAACAGCAGAACAGGCAGATAAATTCACTGCAGCAGATGCAGTGGTGAAACAAAGAGCAGAATGATGTTAAACTCCCCTTAGTTCTAAAAAGTAAATGTTACCTTGTGGCAATCTGCTCAAGGTTGCTTTTTTAAAATTAGTTTTATTTTTATAATGAAAGATGGATTATGTGGAACACGAGGAAGCTGACAAAATAAACGCCTTTAAAATCTGCAGTTATCATTGCTGTTAGATTAAAAAGCAAACATCACTGTTACTTTTATTTTAGAATTATTTTAGGATCAAAATTATGTTTGCTTCCTTTTTTCTTTTTAAATGTAATCAGACATTTTCAACAACAAAATTTCATTTCAAGAATAGAGACACATAAATACTACTGTATTAAATCCAGCAATTTCAATGAAGCCAACCACATGTAAATGCCAATGCACATCAGTACATGCATTTATTATTTCTGCTACAATTCCACTGTGCTGAAACAGTATGACTTTAATTTCTTCTCCATTGTTAACACTTAGTGCTTGTGTGGGTACAGAGGGCTTCTCACAGTGGATCTCTGGTTAACAAAAGGACTTCTTTGATCTCTTCCAAAAGCATCCAGCTGATTAAGGGATCTAACAAACACTCCAGTTCTGTCAAGTCCATGACCCGTGCTCAGCTATGTGGGTTGCAAATAGCTGACACATACAGGGAATCATCTTGGGTCTCAGGACAGTGCAGACGGTTGTGAGGGCTGCAGTGGATTCGACTTGACACCACACATAGCTGCTGCTTCTGCTCCAAGCTAGCTTATTTCATTTCAGGACATAAAACCACTAGAGAGACTCCAAAAGAGGGCAACAAAGATGCGAAGGGTCAGAAGGGAAAGATAAGTAAGGAGCAGCTGAGGCTCCTGGTGTGCTCAGCCCAGAGCAGGCTGAGGGGAGGCCTGATGGCGGCCGCAGCTCCTCACAGGGAGCAGAGGGCAGCGCTGAGCTCTGCTCTGTGTGGCAGCAACAGGGAACGGCACGGAGCTGCGTCAGGGGAGGGCGGCTGGGGGTGAGGGAAAGGGGCTGCGGCAGAGGGCGGTGGGCACGGAACAGCTGCCCAGGGCTGTGGGCACGGCCCCACTGCTGCAGTTCAGGGAGCGTTTGGAAGCGCTCTCAGACACAGGGTTTGACTTGGGTGGTCCTGTGTGGAGCCGGGGTTGGACTTAATGACTCCTGTGGGTCCCTTCCAACTCGGGATGCTCTATGATTCTGGGAACCCACACAGAAGATGGAACACTGCAGCCAGCCCACGCCTGGCACGGCAGCTGAGGCAGAAGTACTTCCAACTGCAGGCCACGGAGTGCAGTGCAGAGGTACAAAACCCTCATAACCTAAATGAACTGTATGAGCATAACTGGCTTTTTACTATGATTATTCTCCAAACAAAAAAAGTCATTTCAGAAGGTGTTCAGGAACTTAATTGCGAAACTCTGCTTTAACTACACAGCTTCTTTCCACCACACAGTGTCAGCTGTTTCTGGACTACCAGCCATCACACTATTCCTTAAAGTGTGGCTTCAGACAGCCCCGAGTCCCTAGTGACAGTGAACTGTCAGAAAGCAGGCAGCACAGGTTTTGCAAAGCAGGTACAAGACACGTCATGTGGCTAAATGCAAAATATAGTCGAGTTTGAAACAGCAGCTTACATCCTCTTGTAAAGCTGTAAATATCCCTCCATCCACGTTTTTCTCTTCACCACTGTGTCTCTTCCATATTTGCAAGTAAAGATGCCTGATGTGCAAGATACAAAAGATGAAAATACGTGGGAAGTAGTAGAAAGTTCTGAGTTTTTTTTTTAATAAAAAGATTAGAAGCATCCTTCTCTTCTCACAAGGGGATAAATGGCTGTTACTGTTCTAATCAATATTCCAAATATCTGATCAAAGACTGAATTTAAATTATGTTTTGAAGAAAAGGCTGATTCAATCACTTAATTTTAAGATGGATGTTCTTTTGAAGCACTCACTTAAAACACGCAGAGGGGAGTGAGTTCTCTCTCAACAATTCTGTATCTTTCCCACTTCAATTAAGTCCTGAAAAATTTCCAGGTACTTTTTCCTGAGTCATTCAATGAGTCCTTCAGATAGAAACGATTTGACATTGCTGACATTTCTGAAACACTGACAAAGCATTCATTTTGCTAATAAAAAATGCATGTACGTGGCAAAAGGCAATGTTCTTCTCTTTAATTCCAGTCTACAAACGGAGTTTCAAGCAAAGATAGGCATACAGTGGGAATCAATTATGCATTTAAAATTGGACTTCAGATATTAAAGTATCTGTAATCAAGCACCTCAGCGGTTTCCATCAGGGCAAACTCAAGGCAGTGAGGATACCAAAATGCACATTTTCTCCGATGCAATGGGTGAGAATAATCTGTTGTCATTATTTGCAAAAGACTCTTGTAAGCATAATTGAAAATGACTTTGTGATTGACTTAGGCTTATTTTTGTCTTTAACAGTGCTGTGTAAGAAGAAATTAACCAACAGAAAAACTATGCTGCATTAATGTTAAGGCTCAGGCTGAAATTCCATCCTTAACTTGGCCTATTGTGTGCAGATACAGCAAGGGCACCCAGCCGTGGGTGTTCCCATGCACCACATGCTCTGCAGCACTGAAGCACAGCCAAAAGCATTAGGATCGAAGTTTCAGCTTTAACTTGGAATTCAGTCCCCTTTGTGGTTTTATGTCAAACCCCCAGCGTTAATTTGAGAATGTAAATGGCAAAGCTAGGATAGCGGATGCTAAACTAGAATTGAATGACCTGAAAAGGACTCTACAAGAATGCAAGCGTTTTCCTCTGCAGCAGGGATGGTGGTCAGCTGCTGGCGTCTGTGGGCATTATTGAACACCGTGGCCTCCTTGGCTTCCTGTGCTGAGTAATGCCTAAGAGCAGTACCGTTATTTCTTAACATTAATTTCCAAATTTGTGTAATGAATTTGTGCATCAGTCTCTTAAATTAGCAGGCTATTAAAGAATGCGTGGTGTTCAGTTTTTGGCTTTGATCTTTCTTGGTATGACACATAACATGCTTCAGGTGAGTGAAAACCTTATTTAAAGTTAAATCATTGTTCATTTTTTTTTCTTTCTCAATAATACATTTAATAAACATTAAGGATTACATGAATAAAACCTTGATTACTCTTACCAATGTGATTTTGGTAATGCTGCTAAGCAAATTCGGCATCCATCCAAAAGGTGTATCACCTCAAATATTTGCAGCTGAGTATGACTACAGATGACTTAAAATAAGCTTATATACATATCCCTTCTTAAAATTTAAAACAATTTGCAAATATATTTTTTCTCATTCTAATTTTTTTTCTGTATATGTAATACACTACGTTATCCAGTTCCTTTCCTTTCTGAACTCCTTTCCATACTCCCTTCCACATAACTTTTTTATTTTGCCACTGTATCCTTTTACCTTCTCTCCTCTGCCACCTGCACAACCTCTTCCACATTTCCTTTCCATAGAGGGAAGCAGAAGTTACAAAACATTTTTTCTTCTCATCTGAAAAGAGGATCAACCTGGAAGAGATAATTTGTGCCACTCATCACTCATTTTGTCTGCTGTAGGGATAACCAAACCAGCATGTAGGATGTAATTAAAATCCATTTGGTGCCAGCAGGCTCTCTGGCAGCATTAGGTTTGTTTCCATTAATTCATAATAGATCTACAAATGGATTTAGCAACTCAATATCAAATTTCTGTAACTTTGCAGTTAACTTGAGTCATTACTGTATATCGATTTCAACTCAATCCAATTTGAAATGATCAAAATAACAGAAAATGTAACTTAACCTCAGACCCTGCAGCACGTGTTAGCATACCTAGCATGCATGATGAATGCAGAGGATAAAGCCTGGAGCTCAAAGTTTAAAAGTTTCATATGACGCAATGATTTAGAAAAAAAAAGTGTCTTGACAAGACATCCATTTGATGCAAATACGTGACTTACAGAAAGCTCAGGACTTCAATATTGAGAAAGCTTGTATGTATATATTAAAAAAAAACACAACCCTGTGCTTTCACAATACAGCATGAGCCACTTACTATGCAGAATCTCAACCAAATGCACTAGTTACCAAAACAACATTGAGGCAAAGATGAAAGAAAAGCAAAATGGTCTTATGAAATGATTTAATCTATATCAGTTTTTTCAACATTCCATTTTTTTTACCTGCTAGAAGAAATCTGGACGTAAAATAAACCAGGGAAGAAAAGAAAACAAGCACTTATTTGGAGCATACAGAATCTATGCTTTGGAGAAGGATGGTCTGATCATAGCCCAGAACAACGATCACAGTGACATCCAAGTTCATAGAAACCTTGAATCCTGAGTTGGAAGGGAACTTTAAAGGTCATCTAGCCCATCTCCCCTGCAATCAACAGGGACATCCACAGCTCAATCAGGTTGCTCAGGGCGTGATCCAGCTTCACCTTAAAAGTCTTCACTGACAGGGCTTCAACCACAAGGGCAACTTGTTCTAATGCCTCATCACCCTCACTGTAAAAGACTTTTTCCTTATATCCAAATGAAATACACTCTCTTGAAGAGTAGCTTAAAACCATTTCTCCTAGTTCTTTCACCACAAACCCTGCTGAAGTCTGTCCCCTTCTTTCCTGCAGCTCCCCTTTTGATACTGAAAGGCCTCTGTCAGGTTACCTCGCAGCTTTCTCTTCTCCAGGCAGAACAGCCCCAGCTCTCCCAGCCTGCCCTTTTAGGAGAGATGTTCCATTCCATGGATCATTTTTGTGGCCTTCCTCTGGGTGTGCTCCAACAGCTCCATGTGTCTCCTGTACTGAGGACTCCACATCTGGATGCACCAGGGCAGAGCACCAGTGCAGAGCAGAGGGGCAGGATCACTCCCTTGCCCTACTGGCCACACTGCTTTGGATGCAGCCCAGGATACAGTTGGCTTTCTACAGTTGGCTGTGAGGGCACATTGCTACTCATGTCCAGCTTCCCATCCACCAATACCACCAGGTCTGCACTCAACTCTCTAATCCCCCAGCTTGTATTGGTAGTGAGGATTTGGATTTGTTGAACCTCATGAGGTTCACCTGGGCCAAATGCTCAAGCCTGTCTAGGTCCCCTGGGATAGCATCCTGTTCCTCTGGTGTGTCAACTGCACCCCACAGATTGGTGTCATCAGCAAACTTGCTGAGGGTGAACTCAACCCCACTGTCAGTATCACTGATATGCTTTAGCTTATGCAAATTCTTCATTGAGCCATGGTTGTGTACCAGAACAGGCTGCCCACAGCAGTGATTACAGCCCCAGGCTGCCAGCATTCTAGAAGTGTCTGGACAACTCTCTCAGACATAAGGTCTAATTTTTGGGTGGTCCCTTGTGGAGCTTGGACTCAGTGATCCTTATGGGTCCTTTCCAACTTGGGATATTCTATGAGTCTATGATAGGTGTTTGAAAAAATCTCTAAGTATGACTATTTAGCAAAGTGAAACTCTAATAATACTGAGACCTCTGAATTCTCAGGAATCACTCATGAGACAGAGACAGGCTAAAAGAACTGGCTAGTGCAACTCGTACATGAGGATGGAGCAGCACTGCTCAATAAAAATATTCTAAAAGTAGCTGCATCTCTTTCTTGGCAATAACAGGTACCATTCTCCTTCTTTCTTTCAATTCTTCTGTGCCATGACAATTCTTCTGTGCCATGCTGGATAGGGGCAGCTAAGTTTGAAGGAGCAAGTGAACAGTTTGTTTGCACCCAAAACCTTGACATTTTTGCTTGAATATTTCTCTCCCACTCTTTACGTTTAGACCAAGCTGGAGTACACACAGCAGGTATTCTTCTGTTACTAGAACTGTTCCAAATGCAGAATAAAACTGGATATAAGGATAATACAGAAAACAGCCTCAGTTTGAAAGATTTTTACATTTCACAATTCATTTCTAGAACTCTCAATTCTGGCAGAGCTCATTTTTAAAGCAAACTTCAAAAGAAGTCAGAAACTCAGAAACTAACACATTTCCACCATCAAAACATAACAAAGGCAGATAAGGTCCACAAGCTTTAAAAACACAGAGAACCAACACATTTAACAAATCATATATTTACACCTCAACTTGCAAGTTGTCGCACTGTGCTACTTACCAATTCTACCTCTGTGGCTGGGATGCTGCTGAGCATGCCAGTCTACAAGGACTTAATCACAGAATTGTAGAATCACAGAATCAGAAAGGTTGGAAAAGACCACTAAGATCATTTAATGCAACCATCAACCCATCCCCACCATGCCCACTAACCACAGCCCTCAGTGCCACGTCTCCACATTTCCTGAACACCTCGAGGGACGGTGACTGCACCACCTCCCTGAGCAGCCTGTTTGCACAGAGCACCAGGGGACATGCAGAACTGTCTGCTTATGCTGGGCATACAGATTTTTAAGGTTTCTCAAGTCGATACAAGTTTGCCTTATATGTGTGTTTGCACTGTAGAAAAAAACGCATGCCCCTTTCGGATTGCTTTTCCCTGTCTTTGGAAAGGAAGAAAGTAGCTCTATCTGATCTGTTCTGAACTGTGTTAAGAGAGAATCCATTTATTACATCACAGTTTAACATCAGCTTAACTGCATGCCCTTCACTTCGGGACTATGTAACTCTGATCTGAATTACTATTCCCAAATTGTGGGTACAGTTGTGGTCCAATTCATGACAACTGCAAGGTGATATACTTTTACATAATACTTTATAACTTTCAGAGCTTTTTGCTGTCATAGTGCTTGATTCTGTAACAACTGCACATACAGGAAAAAATGGTTAATGACTTTAAGAGTAGATCGTTGATAGACAAAATTTTTTGTTCTGAACTGGGAAACTTATGAATCCTGGAAACACTGCAAATAAGTAGGAGCTTACAAGAGAAAACAAACTGCTTATGGAATGAATGGTGGAGTGATGGAAGAGAGAGCATCCCCAAAAGCAAGACTGGGAGAAGATGAGAAAAAGAGGAGACTTTCCAATAGGAGAAATAAGCAGTACAGGTTCAAAAGACAACTAAAGGGATGAAAAGCTGAGGATAAGGGAATTAGATCTGACACAGCAGTATGCAAGCAGAATAGTCCAGTATTTCAGTTAAAAAAAAAAAGGTTAAATTAATAAGATAGTATATCTTATAATATGGTAACTATATGAATAATAATAAGATAGTATTGTAACTAAATGAATGTATTGTGTTACCATTTAATGGCTGTTAAATATATATGTTAAATACGTTCATAATTAAATATGCACACATCTATGTATGCATAAAGGCAGCACGCTGCCATGGTGTGTCGAGGCCAGTGTGTGCACTCCTGGAGAAGCACTGGGCATGGACTGCCTCCCTGTCATCAGAAACGACTGCAGTTTGCGTATTTCCAAAACACTTTCCAGAATAATAATCTTTTTGTAAGCACTATTGTTCACATGTTTGCACCTCACAAATGTTTTAAACAGTGGCTGAGAAAGCAGTGCCTTCCAGAAAACCACATGGAGAACAGTCTCACCACAGCATGCTGCCTGCCAGATGTCGTTACTCACTGAAAGACAGAGACTGGAACCAGCCAATTCTTAACCTGAGTGCTCTGGATTCACTCTGCCAGGGGATGTCCATCCCAACAAAGCAGAAATATCCTGTGATTTTACCTTCCTGGACTAAGAGACAGGTTTCCACATAGAAGATTAAATGCATCTCGAACCAGGATGCTTACATAAGGCTTAAAAAAAGCTCAGATCATGCTCTCAATAATAATAATAATAAACAACAACAACAACAAAAAGATGACAATGTTAAGCAAGCATCATTTAAGCTAGAAATTTTTTAATCTCTGTAAATGAGCATTTCTATTTAGTAAACCTGCAAATATTTTTAAAGGACTTCTTGTTCTTTATGAATCTAATCAAATTTCAGGGTATCCCTTTTTGATGGTTTAAATCTAAAGAAAATTCAGTTCAAAAACACAGTGTATCCTGTAAGAAAGCTCTGTGAGCTGGTGCTCAACTCTGAGACAAAAGCAATAGGTTTGTTCCTCACAGAGAGACAGAGCTCCTCAGCCACAGGATTTGCAGGTTGGAGCTTGGAGGCTCCTGTTCTTCCACATATGCACTAACAGTACCACAAGTTCCTGCACATCATGCCAACATAGATACCACTCGTGCATTGCTATGATGTCTGGGCACAGTAAAGAAGCTTAAAAAACATCCAGCAGTGAAGGAATTAAAATTTTGAAGTAGGTTTTCTTTTTAAATGAAAACCAAAATAGGGAAGGGCATGCAACTTGCAGGAACTGTTACTATACATACTGTGAGATAAAAAAAAATGCATAAAGCACTGTCTAAAATAAAGAAAAGCCCAACTAATTGCCAATATTCCAAAAACATGATTCCCCTAAGAACGCATATTTGGGAATCCTACATATAGGAAATACAGGAATACAGTGCTGGGAACGAGTCAGAATTTCCTTCTGTGATAATGTGACCATTACAATGCTGATCACATTAATGCTCCCTCAAAAGCTTGAAAATTTCCTTGGGGGAAGGGGGAATCCAGGCTTTTCTCCAGCCATTTTATAATGACATTTTCCAAGACAGACGTGCAAATGGCAAAAAAGAAGTATGTGAATTAAGAAAACACACAAAGCAAGGTATGCTCTGGGTTCTTCTGCATAAGCAATCAAAATGAAAACTGAATAAATACTTAACTGAATCTGTCACTATGCACTCTATAAAAAGAAGTCTTGCATTTTTTAACCCCCTTTTTTACCTATGCTGTATGACGATGATTCCTCAGTTCTCAGAGAGTCCGGTACCTAAAAAGGTGGCATATTACTGCTGGGGAGCTAACACACTAGGTTGCCATAGAAAAGACTTACCAAACCTCTTGAAGCATTAAACAGCATCTGTGAAGTGTGAAACTCTTTTCTTTTGCGTACAGCAAACTAACACTATTAGATAAAACTTCCATTGTGGTAAATTAATTAGAGAATAACAATGTGCAGAGAAAAAGAGAATTCCTTCAGTGCTTTCTTTTCTTTCTCCCTTTCTTTCCACTTTTCAGTAGAGGTTTGTCCACATCCATGACGAATGGCCATCACCACGCCACATGGGTCAGCCTTGTGCTTGGGGGACCCAGCAGGTCCCAGGAGGGACCCAAAACCAACATCCGCGTGTCCTCCAAGATTAATACAGCCATAACAACAAAGGCACTTTGGCCACAAGAAATGTTTATACTGTAATTAAGTTGTAAAGTTATATTTATTTCTCCATAAAGCTGCTGACTTCACTTCTAAACAAATCATTTGTTTTCTGGAGGAGTGAATGAACTCGTGACAATGCCATGTGTAAAACCCGCATGGCTCAAAACACACTGTATTTTGCAAGGACTGCACTTATTTTTTCTAGTCTCGCTTATTTTTTTAAACTTTCTACCTATGCAGAATTTTTCTTCTAAAACATTTTATCTGACACAGCACACAGAAAGCATGGCTACAGAGAGGCACTGGAGAAACCCACAGTTCCGCCACCGCCTCTCTTTAATTAACAATTTTCATCAACACTATCTTCTATTTTCTCAGTGTTCTAAGTAAAAAGACTCAAAACAGTGATGTAGTGATGTTACTCAGAAATCTCTAATTCTGTTCATTCAAGTTGACATATTTATTATCAATTAAGCAAGCATTACTGCCTCAAAGGATTTCCAAAAATTTGTGCAGTATTTCAAGTCCTGAGAAGAATACAGAATGCACCATACTCCAAGCTGATAAGAAGGAACTCAGCAGATTGCTGTTAGGCCAGAACTTTTACAGTCAGATTCTGGCAGCTTCTAGAGAAAAAAATCCTGCATAAAAAACCAGAACAGGTGACAACGTTAAGGGCACCGAAAGGAGGTAACAAAATCCTGCATTCACTGAATTCTTTACATTTATAGATACATTTCATTTGCAAAGACAGGATGTCTCACTGTCTCAGAACTGGCCATCAAGGACATGGCTGCTCACGATATTAGATTTACATTAGAGAAATGTGAGATCCATCTTCCACTGAGTAGTTTCAATCACGGTTATCCTGAAAGTTGAAATAAATTCAGGATGGAATACTATAACGTAACAAATTCCTATTTCTACCGGCGCCATAACGCAGTGCAAACCTGCTGCATTCCTGATTACCACAGAGCTGTGAACCCATCATTTTTTACTACTGTTTATAAATTCCAACCTTCGATTTGAACTTCCCTTCCATGATGAAAGCTCGGGTGTGCATTACTTAATCCTCCCTTCAAAGCCCATCACTGCTGCACCATTAGCGCATCAGCGAGGTCACAGCAAAGTGTTACTTTCTCCTCTGCAGCACCCCAATCTACCAAAAAAAACAAAGAAACCCTTAAACATCAAAAAACACACAAAAAAACCCGAGCTCTGTAGCCACTGAGTCATCTGCTTCTGTGTGACATTCCCTGTAGCAGAGGTAAAGTTGTTTTCAGCCATCCTGGCTGCACCTTGAAGTGCTTTCTGCAGTAGTAGTGCACTGCAGCAGGTCAACCAGCATCTGCTGGTTTTCTTCTTCAAGACCTCTTTGGTTCATTTATCACAGCTGTCACCTTCTTGGAAGCAACCTGGGCTGTTTTTACAAACACTTCTTGTCTTTGGGAGGTCCAGAACCCAATCTGATGCAATTCTGCCTTCTCCTCCTCTTCAGAATTGTTAAGGTTATCGCTATCTCAGGCTTCGTTTGTGAAATAGTTTGAACACATCATTTAATTCAAGAAGGAAAAACTGCATAAAAACCAGATTGCAGAGATTAAGTCAAATTAATGCTGTATTTGTCCAACCTTTTTTCAAACAACCTCTCAGAAATTCGGAGACCTCCAGCATGCCCACATTTTTTGATGACAGGCGGCCTGTTTGTAAATGTTTACAGTGCTGACTAAAAATAATGCAAGTTAGTCTTTCCCTCCTCCGCTTGAGAATATTCACCATCCAGCATTACAGTTTTCAAGCACAAATTGAAGACTGGATTTCTAGCCGATGATCAGCCGTGGAAAATAGACTCATCCTGGAGCTGTACTGATGCTTATTTCAACATACATCAAGAGAACAGATTTCATCTTTCACTGATTTGTTCAAGCTTTATAAAAGTGGCTTTAGAAATAACTCACACAAACAATGAAGACTTCACCACGCTAACCACATTTTCTAATTTAAGGCACTGCTGAAATTCTCCAGAATAATTTTTCTGTGAGAATCACAGAATCACAGAATTGTAGGGGTTGGAAGGGACCTCTAGAGATCACCGAGACCAACCCCCCTGCCAAAGCAGGTTCCCTACACAAGTAGGTGTCCAGGCAAGTCTTGAATATCTCCAGAATATCTCCAGAATCCATTCCATCATCACAGAATTATCTTAGAATCATCTGAGCTGGAAGGGAGCATTAAAGGCCATCTGGTCCAAATCCCCTGCAATGAACAGGGACATCTCCAGCTCCATCAAGTGCTCAGAGCCCCATCCAGACTGACCTTGAGTGTCTCCAGCGATGGGACATTCACCACCCCTGTGGGAAAGTTCATGTGCTAATTCACTATTTGCCATTTAATTTCAGGATGACGCTCAGAGAAAGGGCCGAGAACAGGTTAAGAGCAATGAATGGGCTGGTTGGACCACCATAAAGAACATAATCATAAAAACGTATAATTTGCTTGATTTAAAAAATAGGGATATTATCTATTTATCTATAGCATCTGAAGTATTAAAACCACTCCTTTCATAAAACACTAAAATGCAACAATGCAATCAGTATGTAACTTGCAACACAAGGAAAAAGAGACAAATGTATTCAGTTGTGTCCTGCCCACCCCACTCCCACCTGACTCCTGCTTATTACCTGTGGAAGAGCTCATTTTTGCCATGAATAGAGATGCTATTTCCTCTGCAACTGCCAAACTTGAAAATGGTTTGGGGAACAAAAAATTAATAAAGAGCTCTGAAGTCGGTAGTGAAATGAGGAGAAACCAATTACAAGGTTGGTATTAATGAGCTTAGCAAAAAGCTCTATTCAATTTGAATGGCAGTGAAAGAGAAATGCAGATTGCTGAGGTCTCCATTGTATCGTGCATGTGCTCAGCCAAGCTCCAGCTCTCCTTGCTACCATTTGCTTTTGGGCTGGGGACCTTCAGGGAACATCTGCAGGGGAGAAGAGGGCCTCAGGGTGCTCCTTAGTGCAAACAGGCACAGTGCCACATCAACACAACACTGTCATTACGCGTTAGTATTTTTATTGGTCATGAAAAACAGTGAAAACAGCCAGCCCAAATAAAAGTCGGTTTGTAAACTCAGTAATATTTCATTTTTACTTAATGGGGAAATGTTTGGAGCATACATATGACATTAAAGCTTATTAAAAAATACTCATCTGAAGTAGTTATACTGGTGTCCTTCTCACTGCAGGAGAAGTGCCATGGCACACTTTGTCCCAGCCCTTGCCAGCTCGGATATTTCAGCTTTGTGACCTGCCAGCAGATGCACGGGTTTGAAAAGCACTTCTATGAAAAAAAGCAAATAAATGCACATCTACGCAGTAAGACTTAGCTCATACCTCTAACTCTGTCTCAAAAGTATTTTGAAAACATTTAGATATATGCCTGAACATGGGCAGAGATGATACCAGAAGGATGGAGGACTGACAGCACGAGCTCAGAGCTGAGGTCCATTTCATCTCCATGGGTTGGGGCTACAGGGTCAGAGCATCTGAATGAGCACGATGCTGTGCTTCAGCCCCAACAGCACATTTGCACTGGCCATAAGCAAATACTTAGAAAGGAATAAAAATATTCCTTCAGTATTAAATCTATTTTGAGCTCTGGGACATCCTGAGCTGGATGTAGTTTCTTTTCATTTCACAGCCCTCAGTTATATCACCTTCTGGCACTTACCCAACATCTCCTTGAGTCCATGCAAACTTCTAGCGACTTTAATGACTTTTGGCACAGAGTTTCACACAACTATTGCCTATTGTGTAGAGCTGCACAATGAATAATAGACCCTGGGAATGTTCACTTTAATTCAAATTATAAGCTAGCACTGTGACTAAGGGAAACTTAAATGCAGCTGATTATTTCTCTCTCCAGGACAGACATTTAACACACACAAGTTTTTTAGCCTCATAGTAGAGGTAAAAAAAAAAAAAAAGCCTCTGTAGGTACAGTTTCCATATCATTTCACAAACTATTAAATAATAAGATGATATCACCACAATCTTTTTCATTAATGATCTGTCCAGGGATATAAAACTTCAATTCTAGGAGAAAATGCCATTTCTTTATCCCACTAACCAGTCCTTTAAAAATTCCCTTTTACAGACCACCTCTTAAGTCCTCTCTTATCCATTTTAACAAACATTACTTAACAGCTCTGCACACTGCCAAAATCCATTATCTTAAGCTGTAAATTGATAGCTGGAAAAAAATGCTTTAACTTTGAGCTGAATAAAAGCATTGTGCTTGCTATATATTTTGTTTTCTTCAAAACTGCAGCTGTACATTTCCAACTAAATGATACGTGGTTGTACTCAAAACTGATCTACTTTCTCACACTTCGTTGATCTCACAGATCCAATTGGAGCATTTTAATGATTGCAGAACTGTTCTTAATGTAGCATCTGAAGCTTTTCAAATCTGTATCTAATGTGCTACTCTTCTTGAGCTCTTGGAAACAATGTGAAGTGACCTTGTTTTCAGAAGTGGGTCAAAAGCAATGCACTTGAAAAGCAGGTTTTCTTGTATTTAAATATTAAAGATTAACATGGTAAAAGGCATCTTTGGTTTAGAGTCATTCATGAAGTGATACAGTAATTGGGGGTTGGTGGTTCTACAATCACAGTAATAACAGAATCCATTTTGGTATCCAAATGGTAGAGATCCACAGCAGATCACTTCTTTTCACAGACTCCAAGGTGATGTAAGGACCAGGTTGCTCAGTAAGGTATCTAAGGGCATTAAATACAGATGAATAGAGCACTGTGTATCTCTACCATTGCACTAATGTATTGCAAGGCCCTGAAAAACATCTGGCTGAAAACAAGGGCTCATTTAGGAGGACAAGGGAGGCAGAGGAGATCTGTGCATCGGTCTCATTGCTCCATCTCCTGTATTACTTGAATTTACTGTTTAAGTTTCCAGCTTTTAGCTCCATTAAGTCAGTTTGCTCTTTGTGGAGCTTCCTGCAGAAGCACTTGTAGATGGTTCACTCCCTGCCCATGCTCCGTGTGCCTCCCATCACACACACTGCTGCTGACACTGAATGATTAAGAAAAGGTAGCACTGCTTTTACACGGCTTCTGGCAAGTCACAGAATCTATAAAGACCTGCTTTAAAAGGATTACACCTGCATTAAGAGATCCTTTACAAAAAGCTGATAGTTTAAAGGATGAGTGGAAACAACAAAATTGGAATTTGGTTTTTATTGACCTTATCCTAAGTTCCAGAACGAAGCTCCTGTAAACACGATCTGGTTGCCACCACTGTCTTAATATGGAGCACAAAGTTTTCCCTACAGACAAATCCATCTGGGCAGATGACTAGAAGTAGATTTTTGACAGTACAGAGGATGAGCACTGGAAAACAAAACACTCTACCTAAGAGTCAAATTGAGGTTTTTCCTGCAAGATCAACACCTTATGATACAGCCGCACAAAGAACTTTTTTTCATGATACATATGAAATCTTTCTCAGCATTAAGTGCAGAAAAGCAATATCTTTGATATTCCTGAAGAAAACAATGAGCCACCTTGCAATGCCTGTGTGAGTGGCACAGCGCAGCACGGCTCTACGCAGAGATGAAGCAGCTCCTGGCCCGTGAAATCTCCTTGAAGGCATGCACGCGGCTGGCTGAATGCCAGCTGACACTTGCACTGTATTATCATGCAGGAGTTAATCACAGAACCACAGAACGGTTTGTACTGGAAGGGACCTTTAAGATCATCTATTTCCAAGCCCCTGCTTTAAGCAAGGACCCTTCAATTTAGATCAGGTTGCTCGAAGTCCCATCCAGCCTGGCCTTGAATGCTTCCAGGCAGGGGGCATCCACAACCTCTCTGAGCAACCTGTGCCAGTGCTTCACCCCTTAAAAGAGGAAGCACACTGCATGAAGCCATGCACACTGGCTTCATTTTGCTGTCTACAGAGCTCCTGGGTTCAGTAACTCCCCTTCTAAGCTCTTCCACTCCCTTGATAATCTATATATAATGTATATGAAATTCTGACATTAGCACTGGAGGCTCTATATCTTGGCTTCCAGACTAACCGCCTGAAGAGAAGAACTGCAACATTAAACATTCAGTGTGGAGTTCTGTTGTGTACCTCCACAAAAGTTTTCCAAGAGAAATAACCCAGCATATGGAACATAGAGATTGTGGGAGAATGTTCCTTGCCACTACAGACAGGTGAAAACAGGGCAATAGCTCCAAAATTCATAAAGCTGGGTATCAAAATGGGCTAGGTTCCCAGGAGAGCTAATGATTTACACCATGTTGGACAAGCTTCTTTCTCCAACGACAACCCAGTCACCCTCTGGGTTTGTTGTAGACCCAGTGATACAGACAGCTAAGTTAAACTCAGAATTTCTTCTACAGAACTAAAGTGTATGGAGTTATCCCTTGAATTATTCACATGCTGCTTTACTGCTGCATGTAAGCATCAAGAGAGAGCTAAGTCTTCACTGAACCAAGTGCTGAATCTTTAAAACAGTTATCTTACATGAAATAGTTCAATTGCTTTAGAATATTTTCTCATCTTGGCTAGGATTTTACCACTTACTTATACTCTGTATGCCATATTCTTTATATCCATGGGTTTTTTGCTCCTGGATTTTTTAATGGAAGAACACAACTTGACAAAGCAGCAGATGCGCTGGATTCTAGAGTCTGGAACATATCTCCAGACCTTTGGCTCACTGTGCATCACTATCCTGATGCTGCATCACAGAGGCACTAAGCAGTCAGCCTTAGCTTCTGGTTGCAGGGCTTTGAAATATAAAAACACTTGGGCAGAATGAGCACATTATTCCTAATACACAGCACAAAGAATTCAGGTGCTCCCCAATGTATTTAAATACAGTTCTGGTAGATGTAGAAGCATAATTCATAGATAGAAACAGTAGTCTCACATCTCTGTATCCCCTTTAAAAGCTACAATCACTCTGAATACCCTGGTCATCCGAAGTCATTGTAAGAGAGGACGGAAAGATATGCCTGTCTCAACCGCAGTCTTATTATCACTGCCACTCTTTTTAATTCTCTTTACCAAGCCCACAGAACATATGTATATTCTGTATACCAACAGTCTTCCTGAAATAATGTGCTCCAGATGCTTCACTCTGTGAAGTTCTAAGCTGTTCATTTCTACTCTGTTGCTCCGCTTTTAAGATTATTCCCATTTTTGATCTCATACAGAGAAAGGACAATATCACCTTCCCTATATCACCTTCCATAACCTTAACATGCAAAATATTTATCTTTGTTCCAAGTTTTGCCCCCTTTCCCAGACAATCTGCCTTGTACAGCATGGTGACCAACACTACGCACACTGTGCCAGATGGAGCCTAACGCTCCTGTAACTGTATAGCCTCCTATTTTGTGTTTTATCCCTCTGATACAACCTAGTAACTCACTTCTTGCAGCTGTGCACAAGCCTCATGGTTTCAATGATTTTTCCACAATAACCTTCAAATCCTTCTCCTAGTCAGTGTGCTGAATGATTGTTCCATTTCTGCACACACTGTGTTTCCTTGGTTTCTTGCTCCCAGACTAATTATTTCACATTTTTCCACAGTGAACCACATTTGCCAGCTGTTGGCCAAGTCACCTAAACAGCTCTAAATCCTTTTATATCTGATTGTATCGTTCCTAATTCACTACTCTAAATTTTACTACCAAAAAAAAAAAAAAAAAAAAAAAAAAAAGTATGGGGGCTGGGGAGAGGAATAAAGCTCTGTGCACAAATATACATATATATTACTTATATGGGAGCCATATGCATGTGATCAGTATAATTTATCATATGGTTTTGCAATCTATCAGGCAGCTTTGCCCACCTCACTCGCATTTTTCCAATAATCCATCTCTGCTGGGACTAGTTCTAGCACTCCACACTTCTGAGCAGCTTCATACAGCTGCCGTGAGAAAACCCGCCACAAAACCCTGCTCATTTTCCCCAAAGTAATCCTGCCACTTCAAATCACACTTACCTGGTGCTTAATATCCAGCCTCAGTCAGCACTGCTCTGTCTGGGATCTGTGACATATTCATGCCTTTCTTTTCGTGAACCCTTAAGGATGAGTTGTGAACCAGTTTCATCAAACATCCACAAACTCTACCTATTTAACATACACAAAACATTTGCTTCTAAATCTTAATTGCTAGAAAACTACTAATGTATCAATTTTAAATAGCAACATTGTGTTGTGTAAAACAATTTTTAATAACATTTATACGATTTCAGTTTTCCTTCCTAGTTACACTATTGATGTAATGTTGTAAGTCTGCTCATCGCACCCCAGCAACAAATGCTGGCTACCTCAGTGCCTGCATACAGGGACAGATAAGTTACCAGTGTCCATACAGCCTGGTCTGTCAGTGCATGTGCTCCTTCCTAAAGGAAAGCCCTGAACTGCCTTTCTCATCCTTTTCTAAACTCTGGAAGCTTAATGCAGGACTCTGCTCTGCATTAGAACAAAGCAGTATCAGCACTTCCATTTCAAAGTGCATGGAGCTAAAACACTCAGTTAAACAAAGCTCTGTCACCTTCTGACTCATCAGGCACGTCTGCCAATGAGTAGCTTAAAACCTCCAGTGTTGCTTTATAATGTCCCTTTTCTTCAAAGCTGAAGCATCAGTCACTCTTCAGCTATCAGTCTGGAATACTAATCTCAAATTAAACAAACTCTGCATTTTGTTTCTAGAAATTTGAAATAGCAATCTGTGCTGATACATCTTGACAAAAATGTTTTTAGGATGCTTTTCTTTAATTATCCTTACAGCTTCTGCCAGAAATTCATTAAGGCTACAGACTCTGAGTCACCCAACCACAATTCTTGCCAATTTAGTATTTGATGAAGCAGTTTTCTCCTACTTTTTTTTTTTTTTTTTTTTTAATTTCAAGGTATTTTATTTTATTTAATGAAGTAAAACATGAATCAACAGCTCAGCGTTTTATTACAAACCATTTAGCATATGTTATACTCAAATAAAGAATCCAGCCACCTTCTCTAACATCTCCTGGCCAACGTCTCTTTTTCATTCACTCGGCTAAAAGACCGCAAAGATGTTTCCCTTATTGGGGCACTGAAGTGTTACATTAGTGTCACTTCTAAAATGACTTATGTGCAAGAAATTCAAAAAAGGAGTTGATAGAAATACTGGGGCAGGCTAAAAAATGGTCTGAATTTTCATTATTTTACCCTATTTTCCTGGAGCACAGAGGAAATAAAGCTCTACCACTGCCATCAGCTGTAGCTCCAAGCAGTGTGCCGGGTGAACGCATTTCATTTCTGACTTTGTAACTGGAAGAGTTAATGTGAGCCACTGTAGCTTTGTAAAAATGCTCTCCCATAGAATATAAAGACGACTGCCTACCAGCTTGACGGCATCAGCAGTCTGACACGACTGCAGCCGGCCCTGCACACAGAACCACTGCACATGGTAGTATTACCAGCCCAGGAACCTGGGCAATGGATGGAATTAGGACTACGGATAGACAGACAGACAGCTATTGGACATTCAGCTGGACAGAGCCTTGTCTCAGCACTGGCAGAAGCCACGGGAGCTGGGGGGACACGAGCTGCCCCACACTGTTGTTTCTGAAGTATGGATGAGCTGTATGGATTCTGAGCTTCACGTATGGTTGAGCTCAGGGATGCTTCTGGTCTAGTTAGTGAGAGTGCTCCTATGCTATCTGTGAAAGCAGCGACAACATTCTGCTGTTACATCTATCCTACCACCAGAACAGATGTAATTCCAGCTTATTTGGTAAGGAATAAGCTGCTTCAGATAGGATGGTGTTGAAAGCAGAAGTGCTGGCTTTGAAATGTCTCATGGTAGAGACACTGTTCTCTACCAACCCTCCTACACAATTTCATCAAGGTACAGAAGTGTGTTTTCATTGCCAAACATGCACTACAATGGACCACAATGGTTACCAAAAAACAGCCTATTTCCTTTTCAGCTCATCTTGGATAATGACGAAGCGTTTTCAGATTTTAAAACCTGACGAAATGTACATAATGCAGAAGTTTATGCCTTTCTCCAAAGGGAGAGAACTCAGGTTGACACGTTTGATATATTTAACTTCTTTTCCACAGACCACTAAAATGTTACAATGGAGAGAATCTCCTTTACATAATGAGTAGCAAGTACACCTCTGCCTTAAAAAAACAAAAACTCACAAGGAACCAAAGGAACATGGTTAGAGGAAAAAAAAGTCTTACCTTTGGGGCACTTCTACCAAATGGAGAGAAACGAGAAAAATTTAACACGAGATAGAAACACAAAAAAAGTAGGACTGGAAAGGACCTCCTGGATCATCAAGTCGGGTCCTTTGCTCACCTCTTTCACAAGCCACTGGGCACATCTGTTGTGTTGTCAGAATGGACAACACGGGGTGAGTTTACATGTGTTCAAAGTACAATTATCTTGCATGATTAAGCCTAGGGCTCCTGGGGACTCTTTAATAAAAATCACCTGGGTCATTAGATGGCTCGCCCCCTTTGTAGCTGCTTTGATCAGCAGCCACATAGTTATCACCCACACTCATGTTTTCAGCATCCAGCACTTCATTTAAATGGCTAAAAGAGAGCAACCATTCCTGCGGATTTATGGTTTCAGAAAATCTAGAAAATGAAAGATAAGGTGCTTATGCTTATATTTAGAGACTTTCTTCATGGTCATAGGAGATAGACATGAATGTGTCAGTGTTTCTGCATGATAAATAGGTGCTTTTACTCCTGAGTAGAACATACAGCAATGGTGCCGTATCCCATCTTTTGCTATTTAAAATGTAGCCAATGCTCAACTATTTTAACACATTAAACAAGCCACAATAATACAGCTTTCATATTTTATTTCAAATAACTTTATCCGAAGGCACTGAAGGGCCCAACCTGAGCAGCACAAGCTGCTGCGGGACAATGTGAAGTGCACAGATTGAGCTTTGTGCAAGTGAGCAGCTACCAGTCATCAGCTGATCCAGGTAAGCACAGCACTTGAGTTTGAAAGGCAGGACAAAACCAGAAGCTCCTCCTGAGGCCACCAGCATCTGAATTTCTCTTGGTACGAATTCCGGGAACTCTTGATGTAGGAGAGTACATAACGTACGACAGCTGGCAGCTCATTACTCAAATATTTTAAGGCAGAAAAAAAGGAAAGCAAATGTTTCTCACACACTGGAAAAGGAAAATTCACTCCGCAGAAGAATAACAACAGTCAGTTTGTGACAGATTCAATCACAAGCATGATTACTGAGAATGTGAATATCAGTTTCCTGAGTTCTGAATACAGCACTTAGCAGATAAACAGTGGGTCAGGCAGCTACAGCAACATTTCTACTCTGAAGAGACTCTGATACATCACCACTGATGCATTATGCTCCTCTAAGAACAATTTTGTTACTAAATTGCTGTGCAAAAAAGGCAGAAAAGCATGAATGTTATTTTAGCAAAGAGTTAAATCTTCAGTAACAAAACTAGCAACACGATTACAAGGCACAAAATGAAGTAAGAAAGCACGAACTGAAGGTAAATCTGAAGCTAATCCCCAATCTGTGCATCTGTTTGCTGGAATCTTGCCTCAAAATGTGGCCCGCTCCAGCAAGACAAGAAGATCAAAGTCCCTTTCGTCCAGATTACACCTGATGGCTATTATGGTGCTATGCTGCGTGCAAGCAAAACTTCAAAGAGCTTTTAAGGGCTCTTACTCCTTTTCTCTAATACATATAACAAAACTCATTGTAATAGAAGTTCTGATTACCTCTGGATTTCTCTGAGAATACAAATGCAATGGTTTCAAATTACACATTATCTGAACAACCCTTCAGAACACCCAGGCCCTGTGCTATGCTCATTCTTTACACATCTTCCTACTCAGGAAACTAAGGGATCTAGCCTATCATTTTCTAAAGTTTTTCCTCAACTTTCTGTACACAAAACACTTTATCTGCATAGTTTTTTTGTTTTTTTTTTTTGTTTTTTTTTTTTTTAAATGTGTGTGTTTTCAAACAGAGCACATAGAAGTGCCTTCACTTCCATTTCCAATTGCAGATGCTGAAAACAACAGAAATTCAACAGCTATTCCTCCAGCCTTCTTCGGCTGGTGAGGAAAACAAGCCTGAAATTCATAGAACTGTATCTTGAGTTACTACTTATAATTATTATTTTTTAAATAAGAGAAAGAATATATCCAATTCCCAGGTAATGTTATTTTAAGACACTAGCTATGTTCAAAGTGAATCAGATATTTAACTTGTTAGTCCAAAAACAGCTAGTGAGAAGTATTTTGGGGAAGAAAACAGCCTGAAAAGGCAGTGGGAAAAGAAAACAGCGTATGTCAGATAACAGCACAGCCTAATCAGCACCATAAAAGCTTATTCTATGGATATTCTAAATATAACAGGATGGGCTGATTATAACTCAGATTAAAATAATTCGTGATATAGTAATTCATTTAGATATGGGAATGATGTAGGTGTTGTTGGAATAACCCAAGTTTTAGTGGCCTCATTGTGAAGCATTATTCTGCTCCACTTCGTGAGGAAGGTGAAGTTAAACCCAGCTGATGTTGGTTCACAGACATTTACCTGGAGTGACCTGAAGTTTCATACTGCTCCAAGTGGGCAGTCATTGGTAGCTGAAGAAAAGTCACTTCACCTTTTTTTCCCTGCTGGAAAACTGGAACATACTGTGCCAAGATGCTAAGGAGAATGCCCTTCACCAAGGCTAAAAGAAGGTAAATTTATATTCGTCTGTTACGCTAAACACTGAATCTCTCTTTTTTGTATGTTTTACCTATAACATGCTAAATTGGTGGGTGTTTCTGGGACTAATTTAGTTTCCATTACTAGAAGTAATACTAAGAAACCTAGAGTGTTTGAACAGCTTCAAAAGACCTAAGAATGAACAATGAATTAATCTCCCATTATTCAATTAGTGTAGCTAATTGATAATTGCATGATTTATTAAAAAGAACATCAAATGAGTGCAATATTCTGCTTGAAAGATTCATATTTTTAAACTCCAAACAAGACTGAACTTCATGAACAGCAATATAATGAACATACTCCTTGCAAGCAATGATTTGGAGCTGTACAACTCTGTGGGTTTTGTACCTCATGGGTTCTGTGTTCGCAGATATTCACTGCAGTTAATGCAGGGCGGTTGGGCTACATGACCTTTAAGGGTCCCCTCCAACTCAAATGATTCTATTCTATGATTCTTCAGGAACTCCTCTGCAACTCTTGCATGCAGAACATGGGAAAATTTGCTCATGCAGCTGATGAGTGAGACTTAACTACGATGTTCCCATGCTCGTGGTTTCAATTGCTGCAGGATAACAGATTTTACAGGCCCTGCAGGCCCTGCTTTGATCCCTGCCCTTGTCCCATGAAAGGGAGCTGAACTCGGCCCACCAGCAGCACACAGAAGATGCAGGCAAATCCCGCATATCAGAAACACTGCAATGTGTTTCCATTTTATTAATTCAACTCCTCAAGCAATTAGTTGCACAATATGCTTCTTCATCTATGACTGAAGGTCTCTTGCCATTTTCAGTTTCTCCAAATTTATGAACAGGAATATAAAATCTATTCCTGTAACAGCCCTGAGAGAGAAAATTATGGTTATAAAACAAGGGAAAAAGCCTCCCAGGGGCTGCTGAGCCAAGCTTTCATCTGATCATAAGAGATCCACTAAGAAGTAACAAGGCCCCTCCTCACGCATGTATCTCTAAGGGCTTTCTGAGCCCTGGATCCCAGTTACAGAAATCACCTGCAAGCTGGGTGGCTGCCAGCTCCAGAAATGGGGCAGGGCTGGAGCAGCCAAGGCACCTCCCTGCTGCAAGCACGCCAACAGATGACGGTGATGTGGTGGTGTTCTGCAACTGAGGGAGAAAATTAAAAATCACATAGTAATCACATAGTAATACACACAGTAATAAAAATCACAAGTAGTGTCCTTGACCCTGAAGAATAGGAAGCTAAGTTAAACAGCAGTGAAGTATGATTGTTACTACATAAGGAAGACTGAACATCAAAGTTTCAGCTCAGAAAATTAAAAAATAAAGTTAGAATCAGAGTCATGTGCCTGACAGACAAGACCATCTCCTTGCAAATGTATAAAAACAGAGCATCACGTCATATGAAGAACTCCAACAGTTCTCATCCACTTCTCCCCTCCTTGCAAATATTTTGCATGTGGACATTGTTAGATCTCTTCCCATACCATCCCTATTTATAAGGCTAATAGAGTGTGCTCTGGTGGAACAAGAGCTACAAAACCTAGCAATCAAACACATTGCACATACAGTGTATTCTTCTGTAAAATAGAGAAAAACATATTTTGCATGTCAGCAACACAGAGGCTGATGACACACTGGAACAGGTTGCCCAAGGAGGTTGTGGATGCCCCATCTCTGAAGGCGTTCAAGGCCAGGCTGTGTCTCTGGGCAGCCTGGTCTGGTGGGTAGTGACCCTGCACATAGCAGGGGGATTGAAACTAGATGAACTTCGAGGGCCTTTTCAGGCCAGGTCATTCTATGATTCTATGATTCAACACTACAGTTAACATACATGCTGTGTGAATTTGTTCCTGTCCTCAACAATTAAAGTGTTCTTTTTAAATGTTGGATAGCAAGTACTTAATTGAAACACTAAAGCATAAATGGTGCAGTGCATTAGCATGTGAAAGTAAAGATATTATATTTAATGACAGGGAAAACTTTCAGATGTAAAATCTTTAAGAACTGAGACAAAATACACTTCACCACAGCAGAGGTTATTTTATAATTTGACATTTCAGAACAATAGCTTGGGAAAAGCGGACATAAATTTGCTATAAACACAGCATCCCCCTTTTAAATTGAACCACAAAAGGACACTGGTGCCAGGCAGCTTCTTCAAACACTTCTGTGATTTGGTTCATCCCAGTGGGAGGCTCTGAAGAGCAGAAGTCAGCTGCGTAAGACCACACAACTGGCTTTTTAAAGACAAATTTCAGGACAGAAAAAAAGCCACTGACCTGTCTTCATAATTCACTCAAATTATGACTAGGATATTGCAGCTCCCATTATTTTCAGTACCCTACAGCAACACAGTTACTTTCAAAGAATGTTTACTTAATAATTCCAAGTTACACGGCAAGTTACAAATGTACAAGATTGTTCTGTTACCAGTGTCTTTTTTTAAGACATCAAAGCACATTTCTGAACACGCACGCTTTATTTTTGTACACAAGGAAGCAAGAAGCATACCACAGATTGCCTCCCTGAGAGCCATCATCCTCCATCAGAGCCATAAATCAGTGCACAAACTGAGATGACAGCATTGGTTTCAGAATGACGAAGGTGTGCGAGATTTCTTTCTCTGTCCGAGACAAGGCAAACTGATTTTAATCTACATATAAAATATCCAAAATGCATGCTTTCAAAGCCTTCACTCAGACTAACATTTATGTCTGTATCATGTTTTATTTAAAAGGAATCATGTCCTTTGATCCTTCTGTTATTAAGAGTTAAACTTTGGGCCAATGCTTTGCATACATTTCAAGCATGTTATGACTGCTGGGCTATTTAACTACACAGGGATTATATGGGAAGTATTACAGGAAGTTTGATCTTTAAAAGAAAAGCACAAACTCAATCACCTTTGCAGAATTGATTTTTAAGGCTACGGTGGATTTCTTTTGACAATTTTCAAAATGTTTGCGTGAGATTTACAGGAAAAAAAAAAAAGGCAAAACAAGCTTTTATTAAAGTTAGGAATGAAGGGTGGTAAAAACTGCAATGTGCACTTTGGTACCAAAACAAACATTTATTAAACACAAGTATGGGGAACTCGGATGTACAAATCAGTAAAATGAGGCATTCTACATTTTGGCTTATGGTCATAATTCTATTAGAAAATAATTGTTCATTTTGTTTGGATGAAATAGCAGAAACAACACCCTCTTTAAAGAAATATATATTCTGATTCTGTAGTCCTTCAATGATTCTGTTTATCCCACCAGTAGGGAAAAGTTAGCAGAAGGAACGTGAATGCTGTATCTGTAACAATAACCAAAACAAATGAAAAAATGAAGAATACATTTAAATTTACAAATAGCAAAGCTGTAATAATGATTCTATTGCATCATCAAGGTGAGAAAAGACTTCTAAGATAGTCTAAATAAACCCATTGAACTTCTGTATACTACTGCCCTGAATTATAGGGCGTTGGTTAACTGCTTTTTCATTTATTATTATTAATATTATTTTGCAGTTGCTGATCAGTCTGTAGGTAGATTGCATTAACAAATTTTAAGAATGATGGGATTATGTAAAAAGAACCCTTGGCCCCAGCCACAGATTAAGTAGTCATGTCACACGCTTTCTATTCTGCCACCTTGAAAACTTTTTCAAAGCCATTCTAAATCTGTGTGAAGGTTTTCAAAGCAGAATGCTTTCAAAAACCATCTGCAAAAGAAAGCATGCTAGAAATAAACCAGCCAGCTATTTTAAAAATTTCTGTGATTATTAATTTTTAGACACCCACAAAAGGCCCCAGAAAAGCCCAACTCTACAAGTATTCAGCTACTTAAAAAGCAATTTAAACAAAATCTTTCAGTGCTTCATTGAAAGCATAAGCACAAATCCAATTTGATAGCTGAAAAATGTAAAATACCAGTTAATAATATTCACTTGTTTTGAGCTTCACACTGCAATCAGTAATTAACTCTCTGATAAAGGTTACATTATGTCTAAGACTAACAGCAGAATCAGTGTCCCTCATCTGGTTTGATACCAATTCACTGGGAAGCAATGCTAAACGTGGGGGAAAAAAAAAAAGAAAAAAAGACACCTCAAGCCCTGCAACTTAATGTAGCCTTCTCAAAAGAGACAGAAATAAAAAAAGGCAGGTCTCAAAATTCAGTCAGAAGGCAATCATGCAATAGATATTTCCAAAGAGAAAACACAACTGGAAATATATTACATTTCGTAATTTTTTTTCTCTAATTTCAGATTTTAACAAAATGGATCACGATATCTCTAGCAGGGCTCCAAAAAGCAGAGTTAGCTGATATAAACCTGTGCACAAATGTGACTCATGGGTAGGAGACACCTTCTTGGCATCCAAGACTTACTGCCAAGCAGTCCCCTCTTATCACTTCTGGCAAAGCCATTTTTCACACACCCTAAGGCATAGAAATCATTAGTTCAATCAAAGATTAATAGCTGTCTTTTTCTCTATGCCAGAGACTCCAGAATAAATCTGCAACGTGCCATTTCCTAACGGACCACCTCAGGCTGGAAATTGGGAATAGGCTCTGCGCCAGAGGGCGGTGGGCATGGAGCAGCTGCCCAGGGCTGTGGGCACGGCCCAAGTGCTGGAGCTCAGGGAGCGTTTGGAAGCGCTCTCAGACACAGGGCCTGGATTTCGGGTGGTGCTGTGTAAAGCCAGGAGCTGGACTCCATGATCCTTAGGGTCCCTTCCACTTAAGACTTCTTTAGCCTTACCTAACTCCTTATCTGTAGCAGTGATATGTGGAACAGAACAAGACTGCAAGAACTGACGAAACACCTTGCTGTTTCCACAATAACCACTATAAACAAGTACAGAAACATAGTTCACGTTTCCTTCATGAGTACACACCAGAGGAAACAAATGACTTCCTGGAGACCATAAAATGGAATCACTAACCGATGCAGAGCAGGACAAACTCACACAGCTGAAAACAGAAGCTGCCAGCTACCAGCAGACTCACATCTCATAACAAACAAAAAGCAAACTAGAGCCCCTCAGCCCTTTCAATCTTGACTTACAAAGGAGACTCACAGTGTATTTCCAGAAAATAAGCTAGCAAACAAAAATTCATAATTTTACAGTGAGTAAATTTTACTGCACTATTTTACTAAATAGAACAACGTTAATACCAACACTGATCTTACGGCCCACACAGTCCTCCACGTATCACTTTGTGTTAAGCACACGTACAGCTCACTTTGCTTCCCTGTTCACTACTGGCCAGTAACACTCCCCTAAACACAGCCTTTTCTCTAATCCAACTGACATTTTTATATTATATTCAGAATCACTGCTCTTCAGTCATCCTTTGTTTACATCACATCTGAGGAATGCCTTACATGATTAAGGTGTCACATGAAAATGCAGATATCACAGTTACGCCACCTATGAGCACCTACTATGATAGGCAAATAGAAAAAGGGCAAAATCTTCTGATCTTACCATACTTGTCAACAGAAAAAGTGATTGTAAACTTTGTTAACTAAGTTAGACAAAAGTACAATTACAATGTAAAATCCTCATATCTCTGCCACAGATACACTCCTTTGCTCATTAGAAAATGTAATTCTAAAGACAATTAAACTACATTCAAAACAGAAAAGCAGCAAATTAGGCTCCTGTAAGTTTTCCATCAGCACAGCAGCCTCGCCTACACCCTTCACCTTAGCAACTCTGCTTTTCTCACTTGCACAAGAGCCAACTTTTGATGGAACTGGTTGCCAGTCTTCTACTGGAAAAACCAAATGGTTGTGTGTGGACCAAACACAGTTAGCAACAGAAGAATGGACTTTTAAGCTACAGTACTTAACAACTGCAGCCTTTTTTTTTTCATTTGATTTTAACACTGAACTCCTCTCAGTGAAGGATCTGATCATGGTCCAAATTTGCCTTTTGTGTTCAACAGCATACTAACACATGAAATGCAGTGGTGTGATACTTGTTAAAAAGAAGCCCATTAAATCACCAAAGCCAGAAACAGAACATAATTATCATAACAAAGTATTTTTGAAGAGAAATGTAGGGTTTAATAGAATGCTTACTCTTTGGAGGTATAAATCATATCCTAAAAGGCTGCAAGACACACAATCAACTAAACAGCATTCTTAATTATATCTTAATGCAAAATGCCCTTTGTTCCTAAACACTCTTTTTATCATACACCTATTTTCATATCAATGATGAATTAACATTTTTGACAAAGAGAGAAGGATAGGCGGGCAAAGTACAGAGCCATAAAAAGCAAGGTGTATCATGGCTGTTCTGTAAGCAAAGGCCTCCAGACATCACGATATGCTGATAATGCATATATTACCTTCCTGCCACTAACCTTTTCTTGACTAGTTCAATTCGCAGCTCGGTTCAAACCTGATACCCACTCTGGGATGCTTTCCCCCCAGGAGCAGACTGACTCACAACCACCCCTTTCCCTCATCATAGAAATTCTACTGCCTACCCCATTCCTTGCACTGTTGTTTCCAACCCACCGTTCAGCTTTTCAAACAAGAAGTCATCCTCTGGTCCTGCCTTGCATGTCACATAACTACCATTGCTGCAACTATTTTTGTTTCTACATAGACAAAAGTTAGGGAGGATTTAATCCTTTAACATTCAGTACACACCAATTTCACTGCAGGAAAATGACAGCTAAGGTTATGAATTACGTTCAGTGTTTTGTTTAGCGTCATCTTCTCATCCATTCTCAGCTTTTTTTTTTTGCACAGAATCATAAATGTTGGAAAACACACCCAAGATCACCTAGTCCAACTCTCCACCCATCAGAATCATGCCCACTAAACCATGCACCTAACTGCCAGATCTACACGTTTCTTGAATACCTCCAGGGACCTCCACCACCTCCCTGGACAACCCGTTCCACTGCCTCAACACTCTTACTAAGAAGAAATTTTTCATAACATCCAACTGGAACCTCCCCTGGTGCAACTTAAGGTCATTATCCTCCATCACTCTCTTTTCTCTTTTTTTAAGTACAAAAACAATTCAAGCTTTGCCATCAATTCAAAATAAGTACAAAAACAATTCAAGCTTTGCCCAGTTAGCACTGGGGTTATTCCATCTTTCTACTCATTGCATTTCACATAGTAACTTTTTTTTTTTTTTTTTTTTTTTTTTTTTCCAATATTTTCAGTGTGAGCATTTCTGAACAGCCCATTTTGCAGGACATCAAAGTCACAAAAGGAAGGACTCAAGAAACTTCCTCAATTACCACTTGTAGTTCAGTGAAAACTTGCCTTCCCCCTTCTACACATACAGTAGTTACATGATTTTGGAAGTTTTTTCAGTTATTTTAGTACTCTAAAATACACTTTAACCCCCGCAGATCTGCTGCATAGCACCACTTTCACTCCATAACTGCATTAAATTAGTTCTTACAATAGCACGGGCCTCCTCCACTTGGGCAAAGAGAATAATTGGTCGATTTGGTAGGATCTTACCCTGGTTAATCAAGGAAAACAGAATCCCAGGACTGCGATTTTACAGACCAGACTTCCCAGCACACAGACTCCACAAGGACTGTCCTTCCCCATTCCTTTATTCTGCATTGCAGAGCCTCCCCTGACAGTCCTATATTCTCCATCTCATCTTCATCGCAACAGTTTTGAATAACTTCAGCCTAAGTCTGGCTCTTGGCACAGAGAATTTCAGAGTGAGGTAGTTGCATTCTAACACATAGGAACACCTGGAAATAGGTGAAATTTCCAGAAACACCTGGAAATAAAAAACAATGTTGAGTAAAATTATCTGACAGTGAAGTGTAGGAGCTACTTGGAAGCCGACTTCAGATGCCCTTTGACTTCCATGAGCAAGTCCTGAGGGCACAACTGATGCCCCAGCTCCTAGAAGCACACAGATATGTTGGTATTTATGCTGTAGGTTCAGAAGTAAAATTTCACAATTTATCCATCTTCTGTCCAAGGTACGTACTTACTGCCAAACAACAAGTATCTCATCAAGTTGTATCACAGCACCACAGTTTAACAGCAGAAGCACTGGAGATACATCCCACTTGCTTCTCTGCTGAGTTTGATACAAAGCAAAATTAGTAAATTGCCAGTAAAGAGAGCAGTCATCAGCAGATGGGGATACAATGTTTAGACAAGCTAATTTAGTGCTTCATCAAAACATAGCACTGTGGAGGAAATGCTTCTTTATAGTGGAAAGGTGCATATGTTATGGTTAACATTTCAAGATGTGCTGAGAGTTGTCCACACTGTCTTATCCTCTGCCGTCTGCCAGCACATGACAGGAGGGGTTCTGATCTCTTTCATGGAATCCCTGAAGAGCACTGCAAGCGTAATGATTTAAAAGCCCATGAAACACTCTAGTCTGTCCTCCTTAGCTCTTTTTAGCTCCCTACTCACTTGGTTGATAATACAATACATGTTACTAAGAGCTGCTTTAAAAAAGAATTTCAAGGGTTCCTAAGAAAACAAAGACAGAAATGTTAATGAAGACCCTGTCTTTGAGAAATATTGCTGTTTCTTGGACAGACACTGTGCACACACATAAGGGTGTTACAGAAACATCAGTGATAATGAAGCAGTTTCAAAAAAAGATGGACAAAATACAACGTGTTTGCTTGGTCTGGCATCTTCTATCCTTTCACTAGGGAGAATGCCTATTTTTGGAGGCCATATGTAGTTTGCAGTCACTCTGGTTTTGAAAAGTAAAGGCTCTGCCCTCCAGATGATGTCCAAGATACATCTGATGCAATCCATAGTATGCAATGGCTCCCCACTGCCACAGGGTGTCACAAGTTTAATAACGTTTAACTAGACTTCAAAATGCTGCAAGTGGAAATGACAGGGAGAGTCCAATTGCAGCTTAACAAAAGCTATTACCTCAGCTAAACTCATCAACAGCAGCTGTGAAATTTGTTACAAATTTTCAGGATCAATAGCAGCTACGGGCAGGACCAGGAGGCAGGGAAACTACTGCATCTCACCATACGGATCCATTTTGAATTGGTTCTTTGTACTGAAAGTATTTTAATTGTTTTGCTCCTGAGATTTTGTTCATATCTGGAAAACACTGCCATTAAAAATAATCTTCAGAATAACTGTCTTCAGAATTATCACCATTTCCTACTTCCACAGATTAAAAAAAATATATGTAACTACTGAAACTACAGTATAAATTACCAATACTTACACATGTTAATTTTGAAAAGCAACCACCACGATTTCAGTACTTGCCCTGTCTTGAGTTCGTTACATTTTGTGATAACAGAGCATTAAGAGGTTGCTCCAGAAGTAATGCTTCCTATTTATTTCCATGGAAATGACAACTTACACAAAAAGCACAATAACACTATTTGAAAAAGCATATTCTCAGCTACAAAATACTACTTTTCTGCACAGTCACCACCATTAGCTATACATTTTCACTCACTACTGATGAACAAAAGCCTGATGCCATCCTCACAGAAATCTGCATCGTCATCTGGAACATGACTTGTCCTTCTCATTGCTGTCCCCATAGCTAAAAAACTCCACACAGAGGCAGATCTGACATCATGGGCCAACACAATAAAATAGGAGGCATTGCTTTTGGAGCAGCAGTCATAATTGGGAAGGGAGAGAAGGAGAAGAAACTCATACAATAATTTTAAATGTTGGAAAAAAAAAAACAACGCATTTTCACTTAATGATTTCACATAAATACATACATACACAAACTCAACACTACAACAGATACATTTATGAGAGAGAGAACACTCAATAGTGTCATTTTATTTGCGCAATATCTGACCTTAAAGAACAGTACGATTCACCTGAACTTCAGGTTTTCATGTTTCCAACTACATGCCAACATCATTTGCTCATGTCAGCCTTCAACTAAAATTCAACGCTCACGTGCAACCCCAACTCCTTACATTTTCTTTCTAGAGGGAGGGATTTAAGGGCCAAAGAGGCCGAAAAGTAGATATTGATGTTTTGTCACTCCGTAACTTATTTTGTAGTTAGCTCTGTAAATGCTAATGTCTGATTATGATAACACAGCTGAGAAGTGTTGAGGGCAGCTTATAGAAATACCACACACTTTGCCAGGTTTCCAATTCTGCTTTTTAAAACTACAAAGGTAGCCTACTGCTGCAAATTGCAACAAGAACACAGGACGTGAAAGCCAAACATTTACGACCCTACATTTTCTACCTGACACACACACTTGTGTTTTTATTAGACTGAAGAATCCCAGTATAAGCACCCAGACCACAGCAGATCAGAACATTTAAACACACGCAAAACTTGCTTAGGTGTCTTTGCTTTTAACAAAACACTCAGAACTGTGCTCAGCTTTAAGGATATATTTATGCTATGTTAGTTTAACCAGAATTTAAGCAAACAGAAATTAAGCATAATTTGATAATCTCATTTCCAAAGCAAGAATTTTAGGGTGCTTTTTTAGCTGAGTTGTTTCACCACATTTGAAAACCAAGTATAAAGATGATACTATATACACACACATAATGGTCTCTAGAAATGAAATAGCCTGGGTCAATTCCAAGGCCATCTTTGTACTTTCCCCACATTCTGCATTCCAAGACTAGGGAGCCTGATTTTTCTCAGCTTTTTGCTTTCTTGTATTTCATCTTCAAGGTAAGTGTAGGACATTTTCACTGCATTCCATCTATCTTCTCCAGTTTTTGCTATCTTCTGCTCAGCTTTTCCCTTTGTCAACAATGTGATGCTTGTGTAAATCAGAAATCTCAAGGGAAGCCAGTGGATTTATACTAAGTACACATGAGAGAATCTATTTCATTTTTATTAATGTATAAAAAATTACAAGTCTGACTGATTTTGAAGTAGTGCTCTGAGATTAATAAGAATCAGTCTTAACTAAAACATGCTCTGAAATAATTTGCAAAAGCAATTCTGTTTATATACATATTATACACATGTATAGACACACACATTGATACATACTGTTAAAAGAGGAGAAAAAAGTAATCCTAACAGCCTTAAAAATGAACTAAGAAATTAATTATGAATTGTTAAATACTGTGAGCCACTAATGGGCTTATAGAAATTTTGCTTTTACACTCCGTGACTAAACTACTCAATTACTTTTGCATTTTAAACCTTTTATTCGTTAATTCCAAAAATATGGAAATAAAAATGAAAAGACTTCCAATAGCTGCCTGCAGTAGGTTTGGGTTGCAGCAACAGCTTTCTGTTGGTGAGGTGAGCTGCTTCTCTCCAGGAGTTACAGCTCTCACTTCAGTTCTGAATGAGCCAGCGCTGTGATCAGATTTGTGTCATTAGGATTTTGTGATAAAGCAGTAAAAAAACAAACAACAACAACAACCCTCTTCTTCCCTTCCCCGGTTAGGAAAGGTAACAACGAAAAGCTCCCTGGAAGCTGTGAATATACAGCAAAATCATGAGAAACACATGCAGACTTTACATCCTAGTGTCAGATGCCAGAGAGGAGAGAAATCTCGATGCGAAAATGATGTAACGAAACCTGTTTGCAGCATGGCCAGAAACCAACAGATTCTCCCTTCCTGAACAATCAATCCACTCTCTTCCCCCAAATCATTACCCCGTCGAAACATCAGACTGACAGCTCTCACAAAGGAGGAGCAACAGATGCACAATAATGAATTTCTAATCTCCTAGGAAGCACTGCCCAATTGCAGAACGCCAAAAACAAAAAGTAAGGCTACCAAGGTAGTACCAGGGACAGTCACTGTCCACATCTCCAGCAATCTTTCCCCAGATTCTGTGGAGCAACGAAGCTACCAGGTCGCTAGCAGAAGCTAGCCAGCTCTGGGTGGCTACACTGAAATACACAGAGAGAAAAGGTTTAGTGACCTATATGTTCAATACAAACAGAGCATAATTTGGAGCAACCTGGTTTTTTCCCCTCAAATTTTGACCTCTTATAGGCAGTTTTTTTTCTACAGTGTCTCTATATGTCTCAGCTTTGAGGATCTCGTTTTCCACACTCACGAAAAAGCTTCCACAGAATCAGCCACCTCCTGGCAGCCCCAGGAAGGCACAGACCGCCTTCTGTTCTTTCCTTCTGTGAACCTGCCACTTTCCATGAAGATCAGTATGTAATTACACCACCGCCATTTTCTAATTAATATTACGGCATCTGAAATATTTAATAATTGAGCTGATACAGGAAATAATTGCAACCTCTACACAAACAAGTGCACAACAAACAATAATGCAATAAGTTCGTATTTTGAATCAGCAGAAAAGCTTGGGCGTTCACTTGAAAGTATAACAAATGGAGAAGCCCTCTCCATTAGTTCATCTAAACAAAGTATGTTAAATTAAGATTGTGTATTAACTGTTCCTCTGAAATCAACATTTATTTCAAACTGGAACATCCATGAACCAGCACAAATAATGCAATAATTGTTTACATGATATTTTAATAGGGAATGCCAAGGTATTAAACAGTCTTTTGTGACAGTAAGGATTTAATACACTTCTTTATAAGAACTTCCCTCCCCCCCCAATAAAATAAAAGTATAAATAAGAAATCCTTCACAAATGAACCGCTGAAGAGATTCCAACTCCCCACCCCACAGCATTCTTGCTCTCAAGTCAGACAGCATTTTACAAGGAAAATACAGAGCTTCCCTTTGAGTAAAAAGGAAAGAATGCCAATAATTAGCCACCCAGGAGGCATTTGTCTCACAATATTTTTGTTACTCCATGGCTTCCATTGTGATAGGATTTGTGAAGACTTACAAGTAGGCTTGGAAACATAGCTTCTAATTCAACAGTGCTGGCTTGCCGTAAGTAACCCTCATTTGTTAGTTAGAAATCATCAAGATCCTTTTCTTGGACATTTTCAATGGCCACAGAAAACACACAATTTTTTTTGTGGTGCACCCCAGAAATTTGAGCTAAAAACTACAGCATTTACATAATGCTCTTCTCACTCCATTTAAAGGGACAAAAACAGTTGCTGCTTTAAAAAGCAGAATAGAATCTTATGGCAAACTTAACACTGAGAAATATTAGTAACTGAATAAAAGGCTTATTTGGAAAGCTGATTTAGAAAAGACCTAAATATCATAACCTCTGATGCAAAAACTCTTAAGAGAACTTACTGGGCTCCTATCCAAAGACACAGAAGAATATAAACCACAGAATTACAGACATAGGTGAAATGACAGAGATGAACAGAGATGCTTGCTTTCTGCAATGATGAAAAAAATGAACTTAAAATCAAAACAAATAAAAGGTCCCTGAAAGGAATGTTATGGGTAAATTCTTACTATATTCTGTGTCACAATCTGGAAGCAGAAAATGGTATTATCAAAGTATGAGAAAGTGAAGTTATACTATACAATAAAACGTGGTACAATTTTTGTACAAAAAATTCTACTTTTAAAACAAGGGGAGGGGTTGTTTTTGTTTTTGTTTTTTTTTTTTCCATTGTCAAAGAGTAATTTTGATTTAAACAAAGAAAACATAGCCTTTTTATTAACATTCTCAGCAGAAAAGCCAGAGGCTCAGAATGTGAATCAACTGCACTGCCCTATCCTCAGTTCTGTGGGTGTCTCCTCCATGTCAGACACGTTAATGGGACAACAGTGAAATTCTAGGGGAAGTTTCTTCCTTTTTTTTCAGCAAGCTCTGGTAGGTAAGCATCAGCATACACACAGAGTTATAGATAAATATAAAAATATTAGGAAAAAAATATTTTTCAGAAACAGTGCTGAGGTATTGGAATGGGCTGCTGGTGGAATCATCATACCTGGAGGTGTTCAAGAACTGTGTAGATCTGGCACTTCAGGACATGGTTTTGTGGGCATGGTGCTGATGGGCTGATGGCTGAACGAGCTCATCTTAGAGGTTTTTTCCAACTTAATGAATGTGTGATTGCCAAATTGCTTCAGAAATGCTTTTTTTCTTGTCTACTCCCCCCGTTTCGATTTCTTCAGAAATTACTGAGGAAAATATTACTACACATCAACTGTACAATTGCACATACCTAGAACTTTACAAGGATCAAATGCACCCATACCCAAAAAAACTTTTACTGCTTTCTCTACTACTTAATCTGAAATGCACACCTAGCATGTGCTATGTCAGTAGAGTCATAGGAAAGATGATACACCAAAGACAAAAAAGCAAAGAAAACTAAATAAAAGTCTGAATGTTACCTCCAGACATTAAATTTTACTTATTAAATCTACAGTTACATGAAATGGTAAAAGTTACTGCTGAATTGCAACTTGTAAGTGCACTAAACCTCTGTAATCAGACTCTTCAAGCATCCACCATAAAACTCTTTGAGCTGAAAGCAACTGAGGCTTCCTCAAGAACAAATACCATCATGCCTTACTCTAAGAGAGGACTGCAGCCCCCAACTGTTCAATGCAATTACCTAAGTACATTTAATTTGGAACTATCATCACCTTTCAGTGGGAACAGATTTGTATTAGAATAGCAGCCACGGACCTAGCAGCTTTCTCAAACTGCCACGTAGAACAAGAGTAATTATCATTTGGAACAGAAGAGCTTGAAAGACCACAAACCTGCCCGCTGCCATTTCCAGATCATAACATCCCCGTACATTCTCAAAGGAAGATGTTATTACACTTTCAGACAAAGCCAAGACTTTGACATCCTTCAAATTAACAACTCAAGAAAAAACAGACCACCACAAAGAGGTGGTGATTTACTCTAACTGATTTAGACTTCCGAGAGGGAGCAAGTAAAAAAAAAATATTTTTCTATCTATAAATCTAAAATAATTACAGCAAAATATTTGAAAAAGGATAATAACTTACCCATTATTCTATTTTCATCTCTACATACATTTCACAACTAGTACGAAAAAATATTTTAACTACACATTTGAATTAATCTTACACACACATTTTTTCTTTCTAATAGTGACTGAAGTGTCAAATCTGAATACATGAAGACCAATTCTCCTTTCACCTTAAGGCACTTTCCTTGTTCTTAGCAAGTTGCAGTACTTCAGCAGAGGAAATGGACAGTGGAAATAATCAGTATTGATAGAGTATACTACCACAGATAGAGTTACTACCATACTGTGTAAGTCCAAATTTAGGAAAAAAAAACATTAGAAAATTTGACAGCTGTATATGTAGATAAATATATGATCTTTTTTTTTTTTTTTTTTTTTCTCCAAACAGCAGAAGTAATCCCAAGGTATGCTTCTACTTTCTGCCGCACATTTTAGATAACAAAGAAAACAGAAAATCCTCCACTCAGAAAACAAAAAATAATTCCACTCAAAAATCAAGCAAAGAAGTTCCATATGTATCATAGCTAAGCAGAAATCTTACAAACTCATTTATTTAAAACCAAAAGAAAAATTAAGAAGAATTTTTTTTTTCTTTTTTTTTCCTTCTCTTTCTCTCTCTCCCTTTTTTTCTCTTCACAATATGAGGAATTCAGGCAATTAACTGGAAAATCAATAGTCAAATGCACCAGACACCTGAATTTGAATTTGACCCAAAGAGTTGAAGAGGAATGGTACCTGGAGATGAACTCCATGTCCTTCTGTTTCTGTCCATCAGGTGAAAAATGAACCCGAGCAAGAGCCTCTGCTGACACAGATCTAGAAAGGTTTTAAATTATTATAATGTGGAAGTGAAAGAGGAAAGCAAATAATGACCAGAAACATGGAGAGGGAAATACCAGCCTCTAAGCTAAAGTACGTTTCCATGATTACAGACGGCAGGCTTCAGAAAATTCAGCCTTGATTTTGATAGCTGCACATGAGTTGTCAACTTGCTAGGAAAGAGTGGTGCCAGTAACTCCAAAATCGTGTTAATTCTTAACAAGCACTGGCACATCAAGAATAGAGACAATTGTTACCATATATCTGAGCCCAAGAAACAGATTTAAACAAGTCTGTCTGGGAATGCTTAGCTCACAATGTCAGCAGGAAAAAAGATAATGAGCTAAACCAATTGGAGCACAGATCTCCCACTTGACTTAGCAGAGAAGTACAGATCAAATCTTTTCATTCCACTGCAGATAGAAAACACAGCTTAAAGCTACAGATCAAATCAAAAAGCGTGTCTCAGTGGGAGCAAAAGAGGAAAACAAAAAGCCTTTAAGTAACTGATCGGCATGTATTACTCTTAGGGTTCTCCTGGAGATCTGACTGGAGACTGTATGACAAATACTCATCTCTGTGTCACCAACAAAATACTATCAAAAATTATCAGAATGCATTTAAAGGACAGAGTGGTTTTGCAGATGAGATAGAAAAAAATGTACCCTTTTGGCACCTGTTGAATATACACAGCATATAAGATCTGAATTCTTCATATTTTAAGGCTGCAGAAATCCTGTAGCGATGAGGACAATCCGTCTACAAGCACCTAGAATTGTAACCACCAGGTCACTGCACTGTTACTGAATTTCTCCTGGAGGCTGTACTCCTATAACATTCATTCTCTATGTTTGTTGGAATCCTACTGAATCCCATTCAGTCTCAAAATAAGATCTGAAATTACTTCAGTAGAATCATATCAAAAAGTATCAGATTTCACTTAAATCTTCTGAAGCTAATTTTAAGTTCTGACAGCATGGGCAAAAGTTTAAATACAGTTTGGGGATTTGCCTTTTTTTTTTTTTTTTTTTTTAATTTAATACCTCATGTAGGCTTCCAGAAATTTTAGCCAACCACTTTAGCTTACCAAATGTGACCTTTGAAATTAAATACTTACATAACTGGTTTTGTAACAAGAAGATTATTCCTTCAACAGCAGAAATACTTACAGACTTGGCAAATCCTCTTCCCCAGTGTAGCCCAAGGCAGTTCCTGGACTGGATATGACAGTGGGAGAAAGAGAGGCATGTAAGAATGCAGGGATGGTGCTGGGCTGGGAGGAAGGAATGCCTCACTTCTGAATGAACAGACATCATCAGAAGGGAAACTGCAGCCTGCTCAACCCAAACAGAAAGGAAATGCCTGAAACAAGAAAGGGCAACCTTCCCCACCGGGGAGTTTGTCCTCCAAGGTCGAATTCATGCAAAAAACCTTCATAACTGAAAAGACAATGAAAAAGAAATGAACAGACTTAAGCACCATAATATAAGCATACATCCTTGTAAGGATCTAATAGAAGACAGGACACATCCAGGAGGCAGAATGTCACCTCGTGCCACCAGGGATCACTGACATGTAACCACTCCACAGTGTTCACAGGCATGGTCACATTTGGGAATTTCATGAACGTGGCAGGCTCAAATTTCAAGTAAAAAGCAGTAGACACTGCAAAAAGAGGAAAATCATATTCAAGTAAAGATAAAAATAAGTTTTTTTTTTAATTTTAATTTTGTTTCATGCATTTTCATGACTGTGAGGAAAATGAGCTTGGGCAAGTGGCTTTGCACTGCTGGAGCAGTCAATTCTCACATTGCACATAATGGATTTACAACCTCAAACGTGTAATGCGGCCAAGCAAAAGGTGCTCTGGCAGGGGATTTCACATCTCATCAAATGACAACTGTGAACTTCACAGCAGAGATTAAACCCATGTCTCAGTAGCCAACCATGTGGTAGTTCCATTAAAGGCACAGACAATTTAGCATGCCTAAAAATATGGAAATTATCCCCTAAGAGGGAAGTTTAAGAAGTGATACCTGTATAGATATATAGCCATACGTAAATTAGCACTTTTCTCTGACTCAACAGATCTTTTCAGCTTCTTTGTAACACAGAAAGTACAATGTATTATTTCTGTTTAAATATTCACAGTGCGTGACAGAAAGATGGTTGTAAAATAGGTTTCAGCACTGAAAAATTGATGTCTCGTGCATAGACATCATAAAACGAAGACAGGAATCAACTAAATAAAATTAACAGCAATTTGTTCCACAACAGTTTAAAATATGGATGAGACTACCAATTATGCAGCTGTTGAACAGAACAACTCATTAAATAATTAAAACTGGATTATTAATTTTCTAGTTTTGATGTAATTTACTTGTATAACATGCAAGCATCTCTGATTTATACTCAGGGCAGAAACTCATTTTGTGAGTTGGTTGCATTTTACTAGAATTATTACTCTGTTTCTTACTGCAAGTGTTTTATAAGCACTGAGCTCATGATTATTTTCAAGTACCAGGAATGGCAAGCTAACTGCAACACTCACATAAAAAGGAAGCAACATGCACACTCCTTTCAAATAGTTCTTGGGAAAAAAAAAAAAATCAAGGGAGGTTTGAAGTGGGATGTGCCTGTAATGCAATTCTATTATACAGGGACAAGAAAACATAAGACAACCTCTTATTCATGCAGGACAAATAGCTGTGCCAAAAGCACAAATTACACCTAATTACAGGGTATAACTCTGTCATCTTTCTTTCTATAACCTAGCCGTTTACACACTTTGATTTTTGACTTCCATTTGGGTTTATTAACATCAAAGCTTTGTCATCACTTATCTGTGTCTGCAGACTTTTTTACCTGAGGCAATAAATAAAAACTTCTTTGCATTTCAGCTTTTCAGATGCATGGAAGGTTTAGCCTACATTGTTCTTATGTTTCATGCTTATTAAACCTTCGTATGTTGTTGTAAAGTTTATTGCCCTGGGCATATCGATCCTAAATGTACTATAATTAAACCTACTCTCATTGCATCTAAATGCATTAGCACTCTCCTATGATAAATTTTGTTCTTACTGGTAATGCTATCTTTCATGTAATTACAATGTCTTAAATAGAAATGTAATGGACAATTCAGCTTAATGCATTGTTTAGCTTTTTGTCAAACAAAATGGCAATGAATTTTTTAATTAAGCTATATGGAGCTTTTTTCTGTATATATGGATTACAGCAAAAACACAGACGACCATCCCCAATGGAATGGAGAAAGTAGTGAGTGCTAGGAGAATAATATAATCTTGACAGCCATTTTCTCTTAAAGTTGAAATCAGAGAAAGGTGAGTGACAGACTTCTGCTTGAAAGCTAACAAGCACTAACACATAGTCAAAAATTAATCTGAAGTCATCAACTGCTAAAATGTAACTTCCTAGCACTAAATAAAAAGGTATTTCAAAATAAAATGTCTCTTGAATCACATATATTACATCTGAATCCATTCAAATCCAATATGGTAAGAATCTTCCTGAAAGAAAAAAGATTTTACAGACTGGACAAACTTTTTTTTTTTTTTTTTTTGTTACCATGAAGAAAAAGTTTCCTTTTCCTTCTCAAGGAAGATCAATTAATGCAGAGTAGTACATACAAATAACTGCTGAAGTTATCTGGCCTCAGATTGAATATGCCCATTCCATACAGCCATGCATCCACAAGTTTCCTTAATCTCTATTTTTCTAAAACAAATATAATTTTTAATACATTTCCACAATACTCCCAAGTATGGGAAAAAACTATAGCTACAAATTTGTTTAATCAGCTCGTCAAAGCCCTGCGATGATAAAAATTCAAAAGCTCATCAAATGTTTCACTACTCCATGAACCTGACTTTCAGAAAGTTCTTTCTAAGATTTCCTTTGAGTAACTCCTAGCATTCTGAACCCTCACATTACTTATCATGGTCACTGCTGGCACAACAGACTATGTCTCTATTTTTCCTGCGACAGCCTTTTACATATTAGAATGCCTACGTCGTCTTCTCTGTAGACTGAAGAACTGAACGTTTACTCTTTCTCCCAGGGATGTTCTCTACACTTCTGTTCACCCACACAGCCTTTGTCCAGACTCTGAGGAGTCCCAGCCTTCCCTGGAAGGGGTTGCTCACGTGGAGTCCACTGCTCCAGCAGAGTCCCCCATAACACTGACTGAAGACAAGGCTGACTCCGCTCATTTTACCAGCTACACTCTTATCCATAGATTCCAGTGGAAGGATCACCCTCTGATCAGTAAAGTGCTATCAAATCAAAATAATGCATAATGCATCAAAATAATCTTTTTTTGGAGGACTGCTATGATTTACCAGAAGTAAATGTTTCCTTATCTCCACTGAGATTCATCTATTGGTTTGCAGATTATTCTTCCAGCTTTTCAGGATCATTTTGGAATGTGACCTTGTTCTCCGGTACAGCCCCTGCCCTGTTCTGTGTTATCTGCACAATGATCCCAGCTATTCTCTGTCACCAAGATCATTAGGTAAAAAACAGAAAGAAGAACAAGACTCCAGGCAGGTTTCCAAAGAAACTCTATTAAATGTATCTTTTCATTTTGAGAGAAAGTCATTAACAATTAATAGCAAAACTAATCCAACCATTTTTGCACTTACTGTACCTAAGTTTCTCCTAGACCACACTTCTCTGCATTACTTGTGAAAATATCACAGAAGACTAATTAAGGCCTTTAAGTAAAGTCAAAGCAAATGGCAGCTACTCCTCTGGTTCTACTTGCAGGTTCTGCTATTTTAACATAGAGAAATTAAACTTAGTTTGTGATTATTTGTTCTTGACAAGCCCATGCTGGCAATTATTCATCTGTTGATACCTTGTAGATACATAAAAACAGTTTGACAAACCATTTTTCTCAATATTTAGACGACTGCACTCACTGTTCCTGATTCCTCTCTCCCCCTCAACAACTGGTACATTTATTGAGTCCATCCCGCACCACTCCTCAAAGATCAAGTTACTATTAGATGACTCAGAAGGTGAGCTGGATAACACATGCAGTAAATATTGGCAGCACTGCTTCAGATGAGTTAATATGGCTTTATCCTTTCCATATTTCCTACTTAGGAACCAACTGGAAAAAATCTCAAGACGGGGATGATTGTAAGCTAGAACTTACACAAAGAAGAGTATATTTGTCTCTGTATCCTCAATAAAATCACTAGAACAATACTACATTAGTGTGACACCGTCTCAAAGTAGTAAATTCTTTGTGTTTTTTCACATCTCTCACCTACATCTTCATTTCTAATGACTTTTTCCACTGAAATTTGTTGTGAAAATTATAAACAGCTGAGTTCAATGAAGTAGGATCATAGCCACCTGCAATACTTTTCCCACTGAAGTTTCAGCACTAGTGGCCAGATAACAACAGCGTTCTGATACAAGCATATTCAAATCTGAGCTTTGCTTTCACTTCAATTCTTACACATTTCTTTTACTAAGAAGAATGATTATAGCTTTAAAAATGTTAATAAATGAAGTTTAAAATAAGATGTCCCAAACGACATGAAATTCTAGAACAGGCTTCCAATGAAGAGATTACAAAAACAAAAGACACAATGGATTAAAATGGAGAGCAATTTGTGACTTGAATTATGCACTGTACATTTACCTGCTATAGAAGGGTTTTAGATTTGAGGTCCCACAGGGCTCTAGCCAGCCTACAGGTTCCTAAACACCTACTGTTCTTTCTGAATTGTTTTACACTTCCAACCATTACCTCTCCCCGGTTTGTGTGACATGCCCAAACAATAAATTTACCGTGTACCATTGGCTTTCTTCACCTGATCCAGTAGTTCTAGTCATTTTTTCTTGGCTCTGTGCTTTGGCCTATGAATACGGCAGGTCTCTTTTGAAACCGATACAGTGCCCTTTCATTAAGATCACAGACATCCACTCTGCAAACAGATGTTCCAGCTGAAGGAGGCAGTTTCCCTTCCCTCCTTTTCATTACCGTTTTATCACCAGTGATGCATGCTAATGCAGTCAGTTTTGCCTGAAGCGGAACTGGGAACATCACATGGCTTGGCTGTGGGGAGCAATGGGCAGCTGATGAATAGTAAAAAATGATTAAGAGTGGTGACATTTTCTACAGACTTAGTACTGAAGACAAAGCTTGCCCACTTACCTAACTATTGGTTCAATGTTGTCCTTTCTTTCTGTCATTTATGTACCACTCACCTATTTCCTTATGACTTCTTCTGCCAGGGAGGACAAGCAAAATACATTTTTGTGTATTTTTCCCAAACTTTCAACTTATTTCTTGTTCTTAGTTTGTACTGGGCTTGCTGTCCTGGAATCCAGAAGTCATTTACCTTGGCATTTAGTTGGGACACATCCATCAAGGAGTCACTTTCATGACTGTTTTCCAATAACTGAAGAGGTCCAGACCCTCATTATTGACACCAGTGACTTGGTGATCCTGTTACATATCTACCTGCCTTTTCTGAAATGCAGAAAATTAGAAGGTCACCAGAATATTTACCTCTAACCACCTTCCATGATCTGCACTAGCCTCACTTCAGCACTTGAACAGAAATTTGGCAGTGCCATTTTTTATGGTGAAAGTTATCTTTTTTCCCCCAACACAGGAGACGACGCTTTTTTCCATTTTGTATCTATATAAGCTACTAGCATTCCAGACAAAAATGATACCTGTTGGATTCTGTATTTCAGATTCATCCAACTCTTTGAAATGCTTCCTGGCCAGCACTTAGCATATTTATTCAGGGTTTATTACAGATACTTCGCTGAATATTACAAATTCAAGATATTGTGCCAAGAAGAATTAAACAACAGATATCCTGACTAAGACTATGGATATCTGACTGTGTTCACACACGAGCAATTGAAACCACAAATACTTGAGGTTAATTCTGGAACTCACTCAAAAAAACACACACAAAAAACAACAAAAACAAAACCCACCAAACAACCCAGCAGGTAAAGTTCAAAAATGAGCTACAAGGTCGATTACATCTTGTGAAACGTATCTAGAGCTCAATCTATTTCTCCCGTCTGAAAAGATTACAGAGTAATTTTTTTTAGGGTAGTTATTTCCTAGAAAATTCTTAAAGCTTCTTTATTTTGAAGTACAATCTACAGGCATAGCAAGAAAAAATTAGAAGGTTCAGAAAGGTGCCACACTGGCACCTATGACAATAACAGGCGAACTGATGCTGTAAGAACAATGATGGTGGCTTTCAGAGTCTCTCCAACAAGCAAACAAAAAACCACAAGGGATTTAAGGTGGCAATATGTACTTTGCTCTGCCCTCCTATGCCTTGCAGAAATAACTTGAGATGGGTAATAGTGAAAAAGATCATCACTGTAGCTGCTTGAAGTGGTAAAATTGTTAGAAACTCAGAATCTTCAAGCATGCTTGCTGCCCAGAACCAAGAAACTGAAACATCAAGCTTCCTCACATTAGTTGATCCCTACACATGAAGTGGATTTTAGATGTGTTACATCACAAACAGCCTATTACAAACATGTTCTTTGTAAAGAAATATGTAATGATTTCCTTTCTTTATGACAAAAATCACAGTTGTTTTGAAAGATTTAAACCCAGCCGTTTGTGTGTTTTTGTGCCTCCATACACATATGTATGTGCACACATATACATGCAAAGAACTACATATAAACAGTTACACACAACATTCTGATAACTGGAGAACAATGGCACCAGTATAAACAATCACTTTATGAAGTACACAGGGTCAAGTAGTTTCTGTTTACTTTTCAGTATGATAGGAAATTTAAAAAAAATGCTATTTAAAAATATTTGCCTGCTTTCAGCCCACCCCTTGAAACAGAGCAGTAAATTTGACGAGAAATAAGAATTGTGTGATAAAACGCAGAAAATGAGAGGTTATACTGCTATTACTTCTATGTAACTGATATTTGGCAAAAACATCACTTGTATGTGTTCTGATTTGATGCACATAAATAAACAAACTGCTTAATTTTTACACTCTTCTGCTCAAGGGAATCAGAATATAACTCCCACACAATTTGTACTTTGGCACATTTCAAGCTTAGGACAGAAACGTAACTCCGAGCATCACCAAACACACCATTCCACAGAGATCTCCCAGCACAGTGATCTGTAGCACCTCTCCACTGTATGACTAGGCAACTTGTATATTTTAACCTGCTACAAAACTGCTACAATCTTACACCCCAAACATGTAAAACCATAGACTTAGATAGAACTTTTTCCAAAAATACGTACATTGAAAATGGCGTACGTGCAAGAAAGTGTACTTGAAACATAACTTTTGTTGAGTCATCTGTACACAATGGCTAAGATTCTGGAGAACAGCCACAGCAACGACAACAGAGTAAATCACAGAATATCCCGAGTTGGAAGGGACCCACAAGGATCACTTAGTCCAACCCCTGGCTCCACACAGGACCACCCAAATCAAACCCTGTGTCTGAGAGCGCTTCCAAACGCTCCCTGAGCTGCAGCACTGGGGCCGTGCCCACAGCCCTGGGCAGCTGTTCCGTGCCCACCGCCCTCTGCCGCAGCCCCTTTCCCTCACCCCAGCTGCCCTCCCCTGCAGCTCCATGCCGTTCCCTGTCGCTGCCACACAGAGCAGAGCTCAGCGCTGCCCTCTGCTCCCTGTGAGGAGCTGCAGCCACTATCAGGCCTCCCCTCAGCCTGCCCTGCTCTGGGCTGAGCACACCAGCAACTCATACATCTTCTGCTTTAGAACCTTCTCCATCTCCATAGACCTCGTTTGGACTTCTCTAAAAGCTCTGTGTCCTTTTTATACTGTGGCAATCAAACCGCATGCAGAACTTGAGGAGAGGCCACAGAGCACAAAGGGAAAACTACTTCCCTTGACCTGCTAGCAAGGCCATACCTGATGCACCCCAGAATACAACTGGCCTTCCTGGCTGCCTGGACAACGTACATACGAAAGATAAAACGTTAAATGAAGATGCTAAATTCTATTTCTTTTCTTTGATTCCTAACAGTGGGTGTGCACCTAGTAACATCATCCACTTTAATCTGATTGCATCATTCTCATTGGTGAGAGAGAACTGCTGGTGCACAACATTGACAGTGGTAATTCTGAAAGCCATAAAGAAAGCAAAGTCAAATGGAAAAAAAAAAGAAGCCATTGAAGAACAAAATAAGCCAAATTATGACAACAGAGAAATACATGAACATGAGTACACCATAAAACTTAAAAAGAAAGTTTTATACAATAAACAAAAATAAAGCATGGCCACATAAAATACTGTGTGGCACACAAGGGACACCAGAAGAGGAGAATCTCAGGTAGTGGGTGGTATTCAGGTTTAAAGAATGGGGTTAAAGACGCAAACGACTGAAATTTCTCAGATCATAGCCTTTAACAGCAATGTGACTACAGCTAGGTTCTACAAATCATTTTGGCAAAAGTATGTTCCACATAAGAATGCAACAATAACAAGGCAAATTGAAAGATAGTTTCAAGTGCTACACTTTTATCTGTGCAACCAAGAGTAACAGTGGAACTCATCTTACTATTTTATTCCAAGTTCCAGAAAAAGAAGTCCACAATCTAATACATCCATAATGAGAGATTAAGAGACCTTCCTCTGGAGGATCTATTATATAGTACCAAAATCCAATTGAAATCTATGTTTAAGGAGATAATGGAGGAAGTAATACTGCCTGTACAAATTAAGAACAATTTAGACAATAGCAAGTTTTCGCTAATAGTTTGGATAAAATTTCTATATTAAATTAAAGATTAAGTATAACATAATTTTCCACAACAAAGAAAGGCAGCACTCCTGTGCATTTGACATCCCCAGGTTACTTATTAAGATCTAATGATATTTTTCATCTATTCATTTGCACTTCTGCAAGTCTGGAATTGTCTGAGATGAATTGTTTTTGCCTATAGATATTTTCTGTTAAGGCTTTGTTTTCATGTCTGTATTCATAACTCTATTCTTTCTGTTTTCTGAATAGCTGGAACATAAGTGCTGAAGTAATGACTACTGTTGATTTTATAATTCTAAATGTTATCATTCCATATCAAGACAATTAAGTTGCAAAAACCTGACCCAAGCCCCACAGGACTAGACATAATCCAACAATGCTGAATGTCATTCTGAATGCTGAATAGCATTCTAACATAAGTACTGTGAAATGGGAACCTTTAAAACTCCTTTCCAACTCAAATGATTCCATGATTCTACACCAGCTAATGACAACAGCAGCAGCTCAAAGGTTTCCCATCTCTTATCAGTATGTGCTCCTTTCCTTACAGCAAATGCAGCATTAAAAGACCACGTGTTCATAAAACCGTTGCCTCTCATTAACTTTAGAAATAACGGCAGTGCCACCTTGCCCACAGGGTTTTCAGTGTGCAAGTTAAAGTTTTGAAACATTCTTAGTAAAGCAGAGAATGCATGCCAAATAAAAGATCGTGAGGAAATTATAATTACGTGTTCAAAATTGATTTATAGACTTTGCACAGCAAGGATGAAACATTCTGATTCAATGAAAATTTCCTCTGTTCTATAGGGAATAATAAATGTTATGAGTATAGTGGAGGTGCACAGTGGGATTTTACGGCTCTTAAATTAATGCTGAATTTTTAACTTCTGTCATGCACATTTTGGGAGCTCCATTTCAGACATCCATTCCAGAGAAGCTGGTATTTTACTATTCTTTCCATACCAGGAGAACAACTGTGTTTCATCTCAATTGTAAGTTAAATCTTCAGCACTTAGGCAAGCTATGGGCCAGATATTTCTCCTTAAAATGCAGATGACGATGGATCGGCAGCTTCATGCAAGAAAATTTTACTATTTTTCCACCATCAAGCAAAGGAAGGGAGAGAATCTAACTTCCAAGACTGTCAATGAAGTAAAAGCACTATTGATACCACTGTCTTTCTGAACTTGCCAGCATCCCTTTCATTCACTAGACATCTTTCAGAAGCCTTTATATGCCTTTCTTGGTGCCCTTCATATCATCTCTCTCTAGATTGAACTCCAGCTGGGCTTTACTTTTCCTATCCCCAAACCTGCACATTCAGACAGTGCCTCTATATTCTTTCCAGGCCACTCATCTCTTATGTCTCCTGCACACTTGCATCTTATGTTCAAGTTCAGTGAGGAGCTCCACAAAGGCTCCTGCTGCCTCTGTTGGAATTCCTACACGTGGGTGTGAGCTATTCTCAAAGGCTGCATGAAGTGAACCCTGAAAATTGGTGAGCTCTCCTGGATTCCATTTTGCTCTAGGACTGTATAAGATATTTTCCAAGCAGATCCCTGAGCAGGCCACAGTCTATTCTCCTTAAGTCCAGAGCTGTGATCCTGGTCTTTGCTTTGTGCAGTCCTCTCAGGATCCTGAGCTCCACCACTTCATGGTCTATGCAGTCAAAACTGCTTCCACCCTTCACATCGTCAACCAGTTCTTCCTTTCTTGTTTGCAAGCATGAAGTCTGGCAGAGCATCTTCCCTTGTTTGACTGGTGACTGAAAAGCCAACAGTTACCTCCTAGGTACTGGAAGGTTGCTATCAGGCCTCCTTGAAACTCCCTCTGAAACCTCACCATGGCTGAAGAGGCCCAGGTCCCTCAGCTCCTCCTCAGAGCTGGTGTTCCAGTGCCCAGACATATTGGTGGCACTCCACTGAACTCACTGAAGCTAGTTGAGGTCTCTCATATACTGGAGAACCCAAAACTGGAAGTGGTGTTCCACACATATGACCTAAAGGATGCTAAATTAAGGGGGATAAATCTTTTCCAAGTCTATTGGCTTTGCTCTTGTTAATACAGTCCAGGATACTGCTGGCCCTTTTTGCTACAGCCTGCAAGCAGCCTGTTCAGCCTGCTGTCCAATGAAAGCCTCAGATCCTTACTACAAAGTTACTCCTCAGGATGCACTACTGCAAGAAATTCTTCATTCCAAGGTGTAGGACTTTGCATTTCTTTTCTGAATTTCATAAGGTTCCTGGCCCATTGCTCCAGCCTAATGTAGGCCTCTGTCCTTCAAAGTATATTGGTTCCCTTAATTTCATGTAACCTGCCAGCTTAACAGAAAGTGAATTCTGCCACCTCCTCTGGTTGACTGATAAAGATACTAAGCAGGATGGGTCCCAGGACAGACCTCTGTAGTACTCCACTTTCACCCACATCAAGCATGGCTCATTAGCCATTACCCTCTGAGGATGATCTTTCAAGAAGATGATTTTATCCATTGTTTCGACCACACATTCAAATTGTAGCAATCTAAATTGGATGAAAGAATATTTTGAGAGACAGTGTTGAAAGGTCTTGCTTAAATGCAGGTATATGACACCCACTACTTATGGACCCTTGTCCACAACTCCAGTCACTTTGCCATAGAACGCAATCACGTTAGCCAGAAATTATTTACCCTTGGTAAAAAGTGTTCCTTATAGGCGGGCAGGACAGAAAATGATAAAATTCAGAAATAGAAGAACTAAGAACAGATTCAAAAGTGAATAAAAAGAGCCATTCAGATCAGGACGAAATGCATGAACTTCCATAGGAATACCCAAAGTCTAAACAACTTATTGGGTAGATCAGAAGACACAATTCTATTAGAGGCTATAACAAACATTCTAATAACTCAGCAGACAGAAAACAACAAGTAAGACAAGGCAATTTCAGTATGAAAATGGAACAGTCCATACTGACAAGTGACACTGCACATTTTTTTAACACTTGTACCTGCTTTTCAATACTGGTACATGTTTTAAAAGACGCAGCCTCAAAATGACAATGCTAATTTCTACTAATTACCAAAATGAGATCAAATGGAAATGGGAATAAAGAAATCATTAGACTGGACATGTCCTCCAGATCAAAGATACAGCAAACCAGGCTGAGCAAATACAGTGACAAATCCAGGGAGGGACACAATTGCAGCACAAGCCCTTTCACCTGGTAGCACAGTGTTTAACTCACAGCAACACAACAGGCTGTAAATACAGCCAGGGACTTGTTAGGAAGGACCACTTTTTCCACAGGAAACTGTAACTTCAAAAGTCATTTGAATATTGATATTTATTAAAGGAGTAAGATGAAGCACAGTGCTACTGGAAGTAGCATCATCAAGCAGCCAAATGTTTTATCTGGCAAACTAAGTTTATTTGCATGCCTCTGCTGAAAGTGCAAATGCTTTCTATTTTTTAATACTTACAAATAAATAAAGGTGAAAACTAGTTCTTGCAGCTAGTATGCTGATACCTTTATTACCACACAGCAGGCTACTAGTGTCTTGAAAAGGTAGACTTTCAGTAAATAGCTGTCAGCAAGTCTACGCATGACTGAAGTCAAATTACAAATACTAAAGCAACAGGTTTTTGAACTCAATGCCAGCAAAATATCATGTATCTAATCCAGGAAAGAATTACAGACCTCAAGACTGCTATTATTTTATTATCCATGCCATTCACTTTTTGGTCTGCTTCACAGCTTTGTTTGAACTTACTAATCAATGGCGCCTACAATTGGTACTCCACCAGTAACATGTTTCTACATACACAGACAACAAAATGATTTAATATTGAAATGATCTATGCATTTTATTACAGTCTCGTGCAAAAAATACCCAGCAATGTTACTAGCACAAATAAACACACCTTCACTAGCAAGCAACACAGGTTAAGTCCTATGAAATCTTTGCATCTGATTTTTGCAGTTCTTCACCAACTGCAGGTATTCTTTATTTTGTCAGTGCAAAAAAGTACAACTGACAAACTGTTTGCTAAGAGTGAAAGCTCCTGCATTAAAATAAACAGACCAAAACTCCAGCCAACATACCACACAAAGAAAGCACAACCCCAATTTCACATCTGATGCTCTGCGTAAGGAAGGCCTTTCTTCTCTGCCAACTGAACCCAACCCAATCCAACACATTACTGCTTCTCCTTGCCTTTTGCAATGACAAGCTGCACCAAGTTTGGCCATGTTTCCACCATACCAGTTTAAAGCCCTGTAATTTTTCCCGTAATTAAACTGCAACCAACTAGATATATCTTTATTTAAATTATTTGAGCTTCTAATAGTTAAAAAAAAAATTACTTGAAAAATTCTAGCCTGTGCTACACCGAAAACCAGCCTTTTCATAAAAATAAAAAACAATCTCTTCAGACACACTAAGAGGTATTTGATTAAGAAACACCAGAGAATCACCGTATTAATACAATACTGACATTGATATCATACACACGAATTCTTCCATATTAAATTTCCCATCTCTTAATGATTTCACATGGGTGAGGAACAGGCTTGGATAAATAACACACCACTTCATAAGTTTCAATTTAATACATTATCTGCTAAGCAGAACTGACTGGAAAAAATGTAGATTTTTTTTCTTAAAAAAAAAAAAAAAAAAAAAAAACAAAAAAAAAAAAAATCAAACCATCAGTGTACAAATCTAATAATAATCACTGTGTTTTCAAAAATAATTTTACATGTAGTATCAGCAAAGCCTGGAATTATTTGTGACCGTAAATCAAAAACTACGAAATAGATTTCTGGATCAAAATCCCATTCAAAATAATGCAGATAAAAACCTGGCTCAAGAAGAGCCAGCTCCCTGTTAATCTTCCCTGGGCAGCACATTACTTCATGTACCATAGATTTCAAGGTGGATTCCAAGTATGGAATGATCACAAGCAAAAGACTTGAAGAAAGCATGACACAGAAAGTTAATGATAAGTAATGAGGACTATGTGAATGGTCTGCAAGTGGCCCAGCTAAGTCAGGGTTAGCGAGTGAGACAACAGTCCCTTCTCTCACAACTGCTACATGCCATCACACCACACAACAATGCTAATAAATGTCAGTAATCATCAGACCTTATCCCTTTTCAGACGCAGGTATAGACACACACAGACTGAGTAAATCAAGAAAAGAAAACTAAGGACTTTATCACTGAAATGAAAACATATGCAACATTATAAAAACTCATCTGTTTTTAGAAGTATGACATACTTAAAAGACGGAAAAAATGATAATTTACTTCTATTATCCAAAAAAATTAGAAACATACTACAGACAAAACACCTCTAGATGTTGAATATACAGGTCAGGGTGGGAACAGAGTATCCTCAGACAAATACTGCCATACTTAGCAGTACCAAAAGAGTGAAATTACCTTAGAACCGAGAGCACCTTGTCCTGACAGGCAGCCCAAAACTCACTTCACCAGCACAACACCAGCAAGCTGAAAGCTGCTGCTGCACAGTGCTGGCCATTGCTAAGCTGTGTCACACTTCTGTTTTCTCCTTGATTACAGAAAGCATTAAAAAGAAGGCAGTTAGCTGGGGTAAGCAATAACCTGAGCAATTTACTGCTAATTATAAAGTACCCATTCTTACGGTCACTATATTGGATAAAATAGTCATTTTGATTATAATTTGTATGTATAATAGCATTTGAAAGGATTGTTTAAGTAAAGTTTAGCTCAACTGTTTCACTGTGTTTTTGCTGTTTGGCATCTCTAACCTTGAGGGCCACACTTCAATTAAGCAACCACTTATTAGATCCATTTTTCTTGAAGTAATTTTTAACCAGGGTTTTCTAAGCTATTATTTTTTCTACTTCAAACAGTTTAACACCGGAGATCAGAAGCTTAGGGATGCCCCTCCCACATCAGCTAGCAACGTCCATTTTTTACGGTGATTTCAAACACCAGACAGGAACTTTCTAAGTACAACTCTGAATTCAGATGAATATCAAACCACAGAAAGTTAGATACAATGTCCATACTTAAAATACGTTTGCTTCTAGCCTTTCCTCAAATATAAACGTTATTAGCTTCATTCAATTCAAACAGCGGTGGAGCATGCGGATCATGATGCAAGTCCCTGCTAAAGGGCTTTTGTCACCCTTGGAAAGATCTGGTCGTGGCACAAAACTGAACTTGAAATCCTACCTGGAAGCTCTTCTCTCTTTCCTTCCCACTCTCTCCATTAACACTCACTGTAAGGTAAAAATATTTGTAAGCAAATCTGATCGCAAAATAAAATGAAATACCAGAAGTTTTTAAAATAGGGAATTGCGTGTGAATTCTTTTGAACAACCAGTGTACATGCATAGACGAAAGAGTAAATTATTAATGCAGGCTTGATTTCAATTAAGCATCAAGTCAAACGCAGCCCACAAAGAAACCAATGCATCAGTTTTTCCCATATCCTGTTCTTGAAATTAAACCAATTTAACATTTTAATTAGCAAAAATCTTTAAAGAAAGCTATAAAATCTGGCATTAGGCAATGCAAATTACAGTCCTTGAAATTTTATTCATTAATTATTCTAATTACCTCCATAGCTAATGTTATGTCTAAATATTAATTCCTGAAAAGAAAATGGCTTCAAGCTAGTCATTAAATCTTCCATTGAGGGAAGCCTGAGCCATCTTTAATATAGCAAGTAAAAAATCCTAATAAGTTACAGAAGGACACTAAACAGGATGTGCGTAATTCCTTTCCATGTCAACACAATTAAACTCTTAACAATGGACATTCCTCTCCAGTAATATTTTTGTGTATATGTTTTACTATATATATTTTGAATATTTTGCACCTACATTAGAGACTCCAATGCTTGCTTTCCAGGCTATTATAAAATTAAGTTTGAAGCCAGTGATTCTGTATACTTTCAGAGTGGCAAATCACATGATGCTACAATTTGGTTGGCACAATACTAGCTGTGTAAATTAATTATACTATTTAAAAAAAAAAGTTAATTCTTTGGTTACAACACGCCCAACATATTTTGGCTCTTTAAAATAATCCTAAACTATGCTACTTTCTGTAGAAAGAGAAAAATTTCATAATTTCTAACCTATTTCTTGAAGCTTTTTCTGTTCTTATTTCAGAAGATACTTCTCTTTACCCTTCCTCAAACAAATGCCTATTTAAAACTGAAATTGCACTGAAAAAAAAAAGGAACAGCAGGAAACCAAGATGGCTATGGATGCTTCTTACAGGAAAGAAGGCGGCAGGCTAGGAATGAACTGGAAATTAGAAAATTCTTATCTGGGAAGTGAGACCAGTAGGTCAGAAGCTGCAGCGGGCCATTCTTCCCACTCCAAGCTATAGAATAGCACGACATAAAATTGAGATACTTTCTTATCTTTATTTTGATAGAATTACGGAATGAAGAGAACAGAATTGAGAAAGAGATGATGAAAAGCTATTCCTCCGCTTATACATTTTACAACATAAACATAACTGCCCTAGATTTAGATTTATATTAATTTCTCTGGAGAGACCCATGAATCAAAGTGCTTGGGAAGACACAGTAAAAACTACTGGAAAAGTATAGTTAAAGAACTGGAACAGAGGAGATCCACTCAAACTACAGAATGGTACCATCAGAAGCAGAAGATCTTGCCAAAACTGAATGTGATTCTATTGCTTAGACAACAGACTGCCTACAGCACAGTACATATCATGTATCTGTTTGTTCTCCATAAGCTGAGTATGTCTCTCCAAATTTAACAGATGAGCTTAGTGTAATTTCTTCTAAATGTGTGAAATATAAGGAGGGTTAGACAAGGGCTTTAATCAAGGAACACAGTGTTTAAATTTTGTCAAAATACTATATTTAAAAGAAGTCTCTCCATTCTTATGGTAAGCAGCTCTAACCATCACTGGAGTATAAGCTGGTAGCAGCTGTGAACAGCTATTTAGGTCCCAGGCTTAAATAGCTTTGTTCCACAAGTATGGAGAATGTGAAATGACAGCCTCAAGTTTTTCCGATCTTTGCTTCTATTACAGCAAGATATTGGGAATGATGGAGGACAGACTTCAGTGCATGATGTTCTTAATGCTAGACAAGAAAAACGTCATCCCCTTCCTATGTACTTTCCAATGTCCAATGACTATAGTTCTTCATGTGCACAACTAGAGACAGTATCACACAGCCCTGAACTAAGATTTTCTAAGGAGGCAGGAAAAATGAAAGGTAAATCAAACAGTTTAGTTTAACAAGCTCAGCTAGCAGCAGTACATCTTTGAATAAGAATTAATTGCTGGGTACACATCAGAAAAACAAGTTATTTTAAGATTAGATTTTGGCCAATTAGACTCTTAAAAACCATGTTTCTAACTCATATATTAAAAAGGCAGGTCATTTTATTTTGAAGACACAACATCTCCACGAAGTGCAGGTTGCAGTTGCCTCGGGCATATTAGTAGCTCTAAGATTAATTTCAGCCCTGCTTGACATTAAATACTTATATAAAGCTTCTTGTTACAAAACAGCCTTTAATTAACGGTGAAAAGTAACCACAGCTACTAGCACAACAGATTGATACTACAAGCTATAATATTATAAACATTCATGGTTTTGTTAAATACTTTCATAACATTTTTGTTCTATAAATGAGTTGCACACAACCAAGCACACAAAGCTACGCCAATACATTCACACCTGCTCTGGCCATCCCATCTAACAAGTGGCCAAATAATCCTGGCAGTCAAAGACGACCTCAGAGGAATTGATTTCGCAAACAGTATTTGTTTGTCAAAAAGCAATTTGAAGTAACTCATCCCTCTGAGCACTGCAAGTAGGAGGCCAACGCTTCTGGCGCGAGAACAGCTTTGCTTCCACTCCAGCCTCCCATGAGGCCACTTGAACCTCTTGGCATGACATGGCACCTAACTCTGTCTGCAGGTGATCCACAGAAGCAACTTCAATATTTCTGAATGTCTTTAAAGCTTTTATTTGAGGAGAGACAAAAGAGAGCTGGATGCTTAATTCACATTGACTTTAAATGGCCAAGAAAATGGAAAATATATAGAAAATAAGGCTTGTGAGGAAAATGGGTGTCATGCTTCTCCAAGTCCAGAGGAGGTAAACTTCATTTTGGACACTTTTAGAAAGCCAGTTCTACTGTAGCACCTCACTTATCATTGTTGCCAAACACAGATGACTTCCACAGATGAATTCCTCTTTCATTCTCTTTGCACTCACCCCATTATTTTCCTATAAGGTAGCAAACACTTGCAGTATCAGAGTGAGTTGCTAACATGATAGAGAATATAAAAAGAAATCCCACTACCACCAGATTTTGCACACTAATTTTTATAAATTAAAACTGTAGATGAAAAAGCCATCTTTTTACAATGATTTGTTTATAATTTAGAAAATAAACAATGTTCAAATACAAAAGCAAGTCGAAAATGCCTTCACAGTACATTCAAACACAGCTACCTGTGTATAAGTCAAATGCTCCTTTGATTTAAAAAAGCAACTACTCAGGAGCTGCAGAGGTAATGGTACCAGCTAAGCCACATGTCCAGCCCCCGGCTGAGCAGGCTGCAGGAAGATGAATTACACAGAAGGCTCACTATGCTTTGGGAAGGGATTGCACTTAATGCCCCGGAATGTGCCTCACTGAATGCCTGTGTCCAGCAACATTGGCTGGAATCCAAGCAGATCCATTACGTTCCCTTTATACATCAACTCACCACATGCCTTGGTGACACCGCAGATATGCCTTTCCTCCTCCCCTGTATTTTTAACTTGAGTATCTTTAACACGACTGAGATGCATACTTCAGGTTATACCATTAAGGAGGATTTTAAACCCAGTTTAGCACTTTGTAAATTATTGTGTTATCTCTCCACCTCTAATCTAATACCATACTGAAAATCAGGCAAATTAATGATACAGTTCACACAGATGCTTGCATGAGTTGTGCTGAAGCAACTGTACTTTCATGAAAAGCTATCTGCGCGTGAGCCCTTCAGATGCTCCATAAAAATAATTATTTTGACTCTTAAGTTTCAGAGGACAGTCTTTCTGGCTACACCACCACTCAAAGAAGCTCAACTTCAACTGTAGCCAAAGCACATTTACAGCATTAATAGGTTGGTTACATGATAGGTAAACTGCCTCTGAAAACAATTTTTTTAATCACTTCATGAACACTCACTTTGGAAAATGCATATCAATAATACTATTTATTGAACTTGTTACATATAGTAACATTTATAAGATGACTGATATCACAGGATACTTAGTGCCTTATGCATCCATCAGGTCCAAAACCAGTGGAACAAACTCCGGAGGGCAGCAGATTCACTTCTCCTCCCTTCCTTCCCTTACTATACAAGTATTACATCAAATAGAAGGATTCCAGGATCAAAATGGAATAAAGCATATTTTCTCTGCAAAACTAGAAAAGGCTTTTATGAGCTGTCTATAGATGAAGTTTCTCACATTCAGCAAAATATGTGAATGTGAAAAATTACTCAGCTAACAAACACGCATGAATGTTTTGAGTATGTTATCTTCATTTTCTTACGAAACTATTTGTGGACTCTGCTCCTTGCATAGTACAGTCTCCTATTCATTTATAGATGCCCATCTCATGACTACCTGAACACAAGCTGATCACCACTGGTACCCTCTTATCTGTCTATTCAAGGTTTTCTGACAGAGAAGGCACATTTTACAATTTCTGTAGTACCAGCATAGTATCGTTTCTTCAGAAACCTCAGCTTTTAAATTTGCTTTTACTTCAGATATAAGGGCTTGTGTGGTAATCAAAAGCTTGTTGAACCTTCCCCAGTCCTAGCATTTTGTCTGATAGAGGATATCGCCTCTATTGCTGTAGTTCTGCCAAACACATCCATAGGCATATTAAATGGCTGTGAGTGCCCCTCAAGCATGAAGCAACGGGAAACCTGACCATCTGCAGGCCTGGGATGGTAAGTAACAGCTCTGGTGTCACCTCCAGGATGACAACATACTTTGCATGAAGTAAGTACACTCCAAAGAACTGTGAGCAACTTTTGAATTCCACTTGTGCAATCCACTGTCCAGGAGTTAGATGAATTGGATATTTCCAATGGCTAAAAACAGATGTGCATAATATGAATTTGAAGAGACGATATGCAATTGCAAACTCTACTAAACCATACCAGAGTCTGATTCCATCACATTAACGCAACATCCAGAATGTAAGACTGCACAGCCTGGCCCAGAGTCACTCTGTATCCACCTCCCATTCTGACGCGGTACCCAGAGCCCAAATCAGCCCCTCTGTTTCAGCAACAAAGCAAGCTCCCCAGCAGCTCCTGACCCAGGGGCTGTGGGAAGCAGAGAGCAACCAGGGCCCTCTGAGCAATCTCATCCTGTAGAGCATGCTATGAGCAACAAGTCCTGCAGGGCAAGCACCCAGACCCCCTCTGCCCCCCCCAAGAAGGATCAAATTGACCGGTAATGCAGGGATGAAGAAGTGAGAGAGATGCCCCATTAGGTCTGCAACTACAGCCTCACAAATACTTGCCCGAAGAGTTGGCTGTGCCATGGCACTCAGTATAATTGCTATGCTTGAACCACTATTCTCTGGAAGCGCTGCCTCCTACCCCTGCCTCTGGGAATGAGAGTACAGAGTGAAAGAAACATTACCAGCTGCTTCAAGTTTTTCACAGCAGAGAGCCCGACTATGACTCACTGTCAGTGACAATGCGTCTTGAACGCATCACTGTCATTTCAAGAAGAACTGTCCAGGAACCTCTTCACCACATGCGAAAAAAGAAGCACTGATGATAAACATACAGCAAACGGATGGCATATTAGCAGATGAAAATACATTCCTTTATACAGAGGTGTTCACAGAAAGAATCCACTATTTACTGCTATACAAATTTGTGCTCAACTCGCACACACAGTATTTCTGGTGCATGGAAGTTTCCATACTTTCCGTCGTATTTCATACTCAAAGTTGAAGAGAAGTAAAAACACCAATCTCAAAATCGAAGAAGAACAATGGAACACTATTTGGCAGTATGACCTCATCAATGTTCCAAATTTAACTGCAGCTGAGAAAAAAGTATGTCAGCAATTTCCTACAATGTCTTTCTGGGAGGTTGAGTAGGAACATTCCACACTAGAAGCACATTTAGAACAAAACAAAAAGTCATTTTCTACATTTTATGCTGCTTATTGTCAATGATGACTCTTTACCTGAGCTGAAAATGTAATTTTTAAAAAAATCCAGACACATAATAGTTGCTTTAAGTTTTGCAATTTGCTTTAAGCTTTGCAGTCTTCTCTGTATTGAGTCTTTCCCATAGCTCACAGCCTAAATGCATTTATTACATTTAGGTCTTTAGCACTCCTCTAAGTAAAACTGCTTAAATAAAGAAGAATTAAAGACAAGCACAAATTTGTTTACACAAGCATTTAACTACAGCTCTGCAGGAAAAAATGAACAATTCTTTTTCCTCAGAAGAAATAATAATGCAGCAGTAACACACACACATGAACAGTAACCACCAAGTAATAAAACCTAAGTCCAGCTCTGATAAAATACAGAAATTAGTTTACTTTAAATGGCAAAATAAATGTCACATTTTAACCGCGCCACAGAGCACTTGTCGCTACCATCAATTATTCCCAACAGATTTTGCCTAAAAGCTTTCATACAGAGATGTCTGGCTATACCAAGTGTAAATGAAAAGAGTTTGCAGAGCTTAAGAAATTGTCAGTCAAATAAGGAAAAAATAGCAGCTTGCACTGACAGATAATTTGGTGGAGGGCTAGAAAGAACTAATTTCAGACAAACTAAGTCATAGAACAAGAAAAGCATCTGCACATTGTAGGGCTCACACAGCTAAGCACCAATGGAATCTGCACGCTGTCTAAGTAGCTCTATTTCCATTACTCACTTGTTTCTCACGTGCTTATAAACCTCCCAGGCCCAACACAGAACCAGAACATGAAAGACTATGTTTCTCCCACTGCTAACTTTATACTAAAACATGGCCACATGTAACTGCAGCAATTCATTTGTTTTAAAGTCTTCCTCTACATTACATTAGTGAGACAAGCATTTCGGGAAGAGAAACCAGATCTTGCACTTATCTTGAAGCACTGAAACAAATGTTTATGTTCTCTGCCATATGGACATTAGTGCTTAAAATGAATTAATCTATTAACATCCCAGGATGATTTAAACGTGGATGCAACATACTGCAAAATAACAGAAAAGCTGCACATAAGTGGAGAGGGATCTCAGAAAGAACAGCTAAGCATTAAGAATGAGAAGTCAATCTAATGCGAACAACTAAAGCACATATCAATTCTTCTCACTTGTTCCCTATGGAAAAATCTAGATTATATAATAATGCCTTACATGAAGTAGAAGTTTCTACACATTTGGGGGTGTTGGTCAATGCTTGGCTAAACATGAGCCAGCAATGTGCCAAGAGGGAGGCCAAGAAGGCCAATGGCATCCTGCCTTGTATCAGCAGTAGTGCAGTCAGCAGGAGCACGGAGGTGAGGCCAACTCCCACCTCACCACACGCTCCCTTCAGGCAATTGCAGAGAGTGATACGGTCTCCCCTGAGCCTCCTCTTCTCCAAACTGAACAATCCCCATTCCCTCAGCAGCTCCCCATAGGACCTGTGCTCCAGACCCTTCACAGCTTTACTGCCCTTCTCTGAACACAACTCCAATTGCTTTAAATATTGCAATTTTTGTTCTTTGTGTTGAGTCCTCTCCATAACTCATGGTCTAAATACTTCTAGATCTTTAGCACTAAAGTAAAGTTGCTTAAATAAAAGAGAGCTTAACGTCATTACTATCATACTACTATATTTATTTTTAACACTGTATTTGCATAGTATTTTAAACATGCATTATACATATGCAAAATTGATATCCTTACAAATATATGCATAAAATATAACTTACCTTGTAAGCATATTTATGTATATAGCTTTATATGCAGCTCAGCGTATTTTAACATCACACCATAATTTAATATATCATTAATATAATATGGCAGTTTCTCCAACAGTAGACTTCATCAAAGAACATATCATATAAATAAATAAATAAATGAGGTAAGACTAAGAAAAAATGTCTTCTGGAAATACTGACTTCAGTCCATATCAATTTTTTGTCTGTGCTAGAGATAGTCTGCAGTTTGTGGAGGTTGACTAAGGACTTTCTCAGCTGATTTGGCAAAGAAGCAAGGAAGGGATCAGTGCAGATAAGACAGTATTTATTAGCTACATCTGCTACAACTGCTTTATATAGATTTCATCACTGCAGGACAGTCACTCGTGAAATTTCTCCTACGCTGAATGGGACACAAACCTTAAGGAACAAATTTAAATGCTGCCTTGGTGTTTCAGCCTGGCAACATTCCCTTCTCTTATCTTCCAGCTCACAGAGCACAGAGAACTGTCAGGAGCAACAGGAAAGAGATACAGCCAGCTGTATGTATATGATTCATGTTCATTTTCTATGCTATTACAGTTTACTTTAAGAAGTGCTTTTCTGGAATATTATTCAAACAAAAAGAAGCCTACTATGTTAAGTCAAGTATCATGATAGGAACCACAGTAACAGAAAAATTAAACATTACAAAGTATGAAAATGAGTGACCTGGAAGTACCCAGCGCAGGAAATAAGGAGAAGTCCATTCTATGAACAGCCTCAGTGCTATTGTTTACAGCATCTTTCTCCAAATTTCACTGGTGGCAGCTGATGAAAGAGAGTTAAATTTTAACCTTGACCCCTAAGATTACATTTGACATGTTGTTTCAGTATCAGTGAAAACACCTGTACAAAGAATCTCAGTGCGTACTGAGAAGGGAATAAATGCAAATAATTTCAAAGCCAAAAACTTCAGGATATAAATATCTCACATTCAAAAGGCTGAAATGGATACCACATATTTAAAGTTGTGAAACAAATGTACGTCCATAAGTAATATCTAAGTCTATAATTAATTATAACATCATGGCCCTACAGATTCCATACTCCCTATATCACATTCTATTTTGGGCACACAACATGACAATGCCTGTATGCCACTAATGTGGAGAATGATGTTTGTGATATATTTAATAGCTCAGTTATTGATTTAGACACCTGATACATACAGTATTTCCAAAACACAGAAAAATACAGAATTAAACAAGAGGTAGCTAGGGTTACTGTGTTTGGCTGCACAAGTGAAGCAGTTCAGAAAGACTGAAGTATCTTCCAGAGGGGGAAAAAAATAAACAACAAGAAAACAACAAAAAACAGAGATGGCTGAGCTGTTAATACAGTTCCAAATATTTCTCCTTTTAGGTGAGAGTCATACTTATTAACACTTAATTACTAGAGCAATGTTGTCTTAAAATGCATTTTAGAATACTCTATTAACAGAAATTTATTCATTCTCGATGGATTAGGAGTTAACAATGTTATCGAGGTATTTACAGGCACAAAACCAAACCAAGTCTAGATGCCCAGGAGAGGAAAAACCTTCATACAGTCACACAATACACCAGAGTGAGAAGACAAACACGAACTGTGTTCAAACGTCTTACGTAGGCACGGACTGTTGATATCCCAGGTAAGTAATCACAGACTGACTGCTCATTTCCTTTCAGAAATAGAAAGATTTCATGACGAGTTCAAGTCCCATCATGATCTGAGACAATATGCCATGTAATATTTATCAGGATAGTAAATATAGAAGTAAAGATACAGCAGCAAGTACAACACGAATCTGGTACAGGGATGCTACCTGTGCTGACAAGAACACTGACTGCACATCCACAAAAGGCCGTCCCAGCCCTGGGCCCTGCTGTAAAGAAACACAGGTGCTCCAAGAGTGCTGGTAGCAAACCTGGAAACCACGTGAAGGCTGCCAACTTTGCTGATGCTTCAGTGAGAAGATGTCCAGGTGCAACCTTAGGGCTGGATTGTAATTGTGATCTTTACTTAAAGAGGCTCCAAGTCACTACAGTAATGGTGATCTGCATCATTTTTAACATAGTCTTGTTTCATTAGACAGATGTTATTAAGCACTGACAATCTGACTCTGTCAGATGTCAGAGGTCAGGTGTCCACCAGCTGAATTGAAGCAGGAGGCTTCACTGAGGTCTGTATAATATCAGAGAGAAGCATGTTCAATATGGATCAAAAACCTTTCCATGAATATTCTATCAAGGTATAATGCTGCGTACTTTTATTTAATACATGCTTAGTTTTATTTTGTGTGCATGCCAGTCAGCTGTCATAGGTGCCATTGCACTTGCATTCTTAATTTCTAATAGAATAAAGATTCAAAAACAAACACTTAAATTAGTTCTCAGGACACAAAACCTATGCTAGGATTCTTGGTCAAATGAAGGCAAGCAATTTGTTTTTGTATTTTATGTCAAAACACAAGAGCCTTCTTGTCTATTCCTCAGATTAGGCTGTACACATTCACTCTGGTTTTATTTTAGAACCAGATTCCTCCTGGCAATTCCATACATCACTACAAATCCTTATGCAACTGTAGAACTCTGGAGAGTTCTATATTTATCAAGATACCTCATCTTAACAACAATGTTCTTCCTTTGCATGAACCAGTCTTTTAAAGCAGATTGCAAAGAAACCCCCATTAAAGCAAGTCCACTTCAGCAAGATGTGCCAGCAAGCCTCTCAGTTTAAAGCGCTGACTGACACATGAATTACAACCAAACAGTGGCTCCTACAAAGAAATGTTATTCCTCTTCTTTGTTTTTTTTCCATTTGGTGACTGAAGTCAAATGGTGCACATACACATCCTATCTGCCAATACCGAAAACCTTCTCCATGCAGCTTTTATGCACGTTGTACCTTCCTAGATACAAATTAATATAGTGAGTGAAGAACTGCGGACTAAAAGTTGTGTAAACGAAGCTTAAGCCAAAGTGGCCCACAGTCCACAGGATACATAAAAATCATGAAAAGCTGAGAGCAATGTAGTTCTTCCTTCCAGTGCTCTAACAAAACCTCATCAAATAATTTGAACAAAAAGCTTTGGCATGCACGCAACTGATGTCTTTTGGAAGCATGTGAGGGGCAGTGACAGTGCTGCCATGCTGTATTCTCATCTATGTCTGAATTAACTCATCGAGCAAAAATAGTCTAAAAAGGTAACATCAGTGAGTAAATCACCTCTTGATTTGGACTGGAAAATTTACCCAAGTGCAAACCAAACGCAATGTACCAGAACCTGTCTGAAATGGATCCATCTCAGCACTCAGTTGTTTGCAGACTCAAAGAAGGATCAAGAAACACAGAGAGTATCTTACAGCTTTCAAACCCATTTGTCAACTTCCAAGGCTGGAAGTCCAAAGGACTTCTAGTACAACCCTGACAAAGTGAGCTATATTTGGTCCCCACAGTTTAGGCTATGAACTGTGGCACCCTCTACTGCTCCCGAATTGGTGGAGAGGCCCATTTTACGGCAGTGTCAGAACCAAGAGCATCATCCCAGAGCAAAACTGCTGTTCAGAGAATCTTTTACGTTATTCTACATTTTTAAAAGTGTCAGGCAATCATTCCAAAACAAAGTTTTGTGGTGGTTACACAGACAGCCCAAGAATGAATTGAAGGTGAAGTTTTGATCAACAGAAATATTTTACAATTGTTCAGAATAAGAGTTCTTCCAGAACACTGAATTACCACTGCCATGCATGTCTTCTCCCAGCAATTACTAACATTGGAAAACTAGAGAAGGGTGAAACACTCCATACAGCTTAACACAGCTCCAAAAAAGATTAGTGGACCTTTCTCCCTCCCCTCCTTCGAATATAAAATCCTGGTTCAATAAACACATTTTAAATAAAATGTGAATTTCATAAATATCAGCCACTAAAAAAGGCACAAGTGGTTCATATTCCATTGTTCAGAGAATAGAATTCTCTTAACATTTTCAGTATGATCAAACACAATTAATGTGTTGTTTAAGACTACCAGGATGGGAATTGAGTCTCTGCTCATCTGGAAGAACCATAGCATACTGCTGAGACAGCTCCACCAGAAGAAGGAAGAGAAACAATGGCTACAATCACCTAACAGAAACCAGTAACAAAGACAGAGAGATGAATGCTGTTGGTTAAGTTCACAGAATGGTTGAGCATGGTCAAGTTGTGCTTTCCACTTCATCTCAGGAAAGGAATACCAAATATTTAACCACCAGTTAAAGCTCCTTGAGCCCTAGGAAAAGAATGCTGTAACACTATCACTTCTATGGGCAACAAACAGACAGGACTCTGAATACCTTAGAATTTCAAATAAGTACTGGTAACAACTTTACTCTCATTTGGAAACAGTGACAGATTGTAGCACAAAATGCTACAGAGATGGCAATTTCTTCAGGGTGAATCCAATTGCATTGTTCTTTCCCAAACCAGAAATTAAACACGTCCATAAAACCCTCAGCAAGGGCAGGAGATGCTGCCTCGGGCAGCTTGGTGCTGCTCAGAGCTGCCTTGCCATTTGTACCATGTGTGAGCATGAGAGCAAAGCTACAGTCCCTTGGCAAATTCCCAACATAGATGGCAGTTCCGTGATGTGAGCCATCCCAAATTCCCTTGCACGCTCTGCGCTGTGTACTTGATGCTTCACCATGACAAAGACTACTCAGGTAGTAGAGACTGCTAAGCTGACTGGTGATAACAGCCGATTTTAACCCAAGGATTCCAACAGCAGGCCATACAGTTTGTGATACCGAAGTGGCAAGTAGTCACACAATAGTGCATGTCTGATCAAGGATCTCAATCACACATCATTCTGTCAATGACTTAGGAATCATCACTGCAGTGCACAGTGCAACATGAACACTTTTGACTCACCTAAGGTAAAAACCAGCATTTTCAGTCACACTGGCAGAACAAAGGCTCTCATCACTGCCACCTGATCCTTCATAAAAACTGATAGTTCCTTTCAGCTAGAAAAACAGATCCAGATTTCCCCAGTACAGACTGCATCAGCTTCACTGATAAATAGGAAACGTAGATAAACTCAGACCGTTATCTACACAGATTGAGGGGAAAAAAAAATAAGATTACATTGCTTTTGCTATAATGTTTCTGTACAGTAGAGAGTCCTCATCATAAGTAAGGACATACGCCAACAGACACCTTACGCCTTTTTAAATATTTGGTCAGCAAACAGAGAATGAAAATAACTTCATAAATCACTTACAAAGCTGAAAATGTCCTAACTAGGTGGAGACTAGTTGAACACTAATGGCAAATATGAACACCTACAAATTTCAGCTACGTAAACTAAATGAAGAACAAGAAGCCACCAGCAGCATCTGAACTGCTTCAAACAAATGCAGCATGCTGCTTTAGTTCTGCCATGCTGTCCTCACCACTTTCACAAGCCTGTTCTGCCTTCAGCTCACTGCCTTTAGGAACTGATCAGGTACAGTGCGACACTAAGTACTTTTAAATAGGTCACTGCATTAATTGCAGCAACACAAAATACAAGACGTATGTCTGCTGCTACAATGGGACATTCTACAATCTTTTTATCAGAAGACCAGAAAGTTCAAATTGAATAAACTGCTTAACATTTTGCAGAGCCCATCAATTTTCTGTCTCCAAAAATGAATCAATCCAAGAAGCTGCAGATCTTCAGAGTTCCCTCAGAACATTAGAAAGTGTATTAGAAAGGTTATCACTGCATTATGTGGAAGTCAGACCAAGAACACAAGAGCACCAAAATTTTATCATTTCAACTCAACAGCCTTCATCTCTGGAGATGTTCAAGGCCAGGTTGGATGGGGAAGCCTGACCTGTTGGGTGGCAGCCCTACCCATGGCATGAGGTTGGAACTGGATGGACTGCAGGGTCCCTTCCAATCCCAACCATGCTGTGAGCCTATGATTATGCACTGCATTAACACATTTTTTATGTACCTATCTACAGATCTGCTTAAACAAAAGTCCCATATATATGAAATAGGCCTCTACAGTAGGATTTTTTAAACATAATGTAAAGTTGCTTTGCCACTGAGCTAAATATACTTCTGGTTCTATACAGTAGGGAGATGCATTTCCAATAAGGTTTATAGGGGAACAGCGGATGCCTTTCTCATGGGGAACTGCATCCAGAAAACCAACTTTTTAACACGTGTGTTCAAGGACTCAGGACTAACACAGTCTATTTCAGAAACAGGCACACACACACACATGAGTTTTCTATAAAGAAACAGCTTAGAATATCTCCACAATTAAGATTTCAATATCAAAAAGCAAATCACTTCTTGTTCTTGACTTAAGAATACTTCAAGTTGCAATTCACCTATCTGCAGTTCCGCCTGTTCAGTGGTTGAGACACAACTTCCGAGCATAAAAACCATTGAATGCTTCCTCAGTCCTCTGGACAGAAGCAGACAAATGGCAACACACGTGCACACTAATCTCCCTCACCCCACCTAAAACTAGATTTCCTCTCTGGAAGAAGGGTGGGGTAAAAGTTCACTACCTACACAAAAAAAGCAACAGCGGGGGAAAAGCATCGCTGTGTTTTGGAACTTGTGGTGATTACTTTGGAAATGGTGCAAATAGTTCAAGAGCCCAACCTGAATGGTACTGACACTCCAAGGCAAGGTTCATCCCAATGTTCACCGCCAGGTATTGAGCAAACCATCCAGGTGCCATCCTACCCACTGCACGTCACGCAATTCAGATGAAACATAAAAGATGGAATTATTCTTTGTTAAGGGGAAGAGAGGTATCCCACCGTGTCACAGCGCCCGAAGCGAGGCCGGGCACGGCGAAAGGAGCCGCCTCCAGCACACAGGACAGCTCAGCACAGCCCACGCCTCGCACACACTACGAGAACTCACGCCCAGCTCGCTGCCGCCGGGGCGGCCAGGCACCCGAGCAGCGCTTAGACGAAAATCCACTGCAGAAAGGGGCCAAGCGCTCATTAACGAAGAGGGGCCGAGAACAGCTCGAGCGAAATACCACCGGCCCGTCCCGCCGCCCGCATCCCCTGCCCGACCCAACAGCCGCAGTCACCAGGGCCGCCGCCCCGCCCCCCGGGCGCAGCACGGCCCCCTCGAGCCCCGTCGCCTTCCTGAGGCGCCCGCGATGCGCGAGGCCCGGCACCCCGCCGGCTCTCGGAGCGGCCGCTCACCTGAGCCAGGACGGTGAGGAACGCGCCCGCCCCCGGCCGTCCCCAGCCGCTGCAGCACGCCGCCACCGAGCCTCCCCCGAGCAGGGCGGCGGCAGCGGCCATCCTCCAGCCGGGCGGGCGTCGCTGACTCCGGGCGGGCCGCGGCCCGAGCAGCCGTCCCCTCAGCGGAGCTCGGGTGCCCGCCGCCAGCGCAGCTCTCCACGCCGCCATCTTCCCGGAAACCGCCGACATGGAGCGCATGCGCGGGGAGCGGGGCGGATGGGGCGAGCGGGGATCCGTGGCCCCGGTGCGCCCGGCGGGACGGGAGCTGCCCGCAGAGCGGGCGGAATGGTAACGGAGGAGGAGGTGCACAGGACATCGAAGGCCGTTCGCTGAAAACGGGAGCTGGGACTTGCCCGCTCGGCGGTTTCCTGGCAGTGGAAGGGATAGTGGGGGCAGGAGTTGAGCTGTGGCTGGACTTAACAGTCTTAGAGGTCTTTTCCAACTTCGGCGATTCCATGACACTGTGGGAAGCTCAGCGGGCGGAGCTGGTTAAGTCAGGGCTGTGTCGGTGCTGCAGCACTGACTCGGTGCTGTGGGGTTTTCTGAGTGTTGGGAATGTCGTGTAGGCGTACTTTGCGCTGCACGTGTGCCAGGTGAATGGCAGCTGGAACGTGAGTGCGTCTGAAACATCCTCGTGGAGTAGAGCTTCTCATGAGATACAGACGACAGGAGATGTTGCTTATACAAAGTGTCATGGCAGATGTGGCTGCTGAAGAGTGTGACAGGTGGAGCTGACCCCTGCCGTCACTTATGTCAGAGACAACTCCTCACCCTGGGTTTTTCAACATGTGCTTTGGTCCACTGCCACTTCTGTTCTACTGAAATGCTCTAAGCCTTGGCTGGATTGAGCTTGGTATTTGCTATTAGTGAGTTGTCTGTCTTATGAGGAGCGGCTGAGGGAATTGTGATTGCTCAGTGAGGAGAAGAGGGGAGTCAGATGTGACCTTATCGCTCTCTGCAACTGCCTGAAAGGAGGCTGTGGTGAGGTGGGGGTCAGCCTGAAGGGGAGGTTCAGGTTGGATGTTAGGAAAAAGTTCTCTGTAAGAATTGTCAGGCGCTGGAACAGGCTGTCCTAGGAGGTGGTGGAGTCACCATCCCTGCAGGCGTTCAAGAAACGTGGAGATGTGTCTCTGAGTGACATAGTTACTGGGGAAATATTGGTGGTAGATGGATGGCTGGACTAGATGTTCCGGAAAATCTTTTCCAACCTTAGTGATTCTAAATATTTTGTATTACTTTTTTTTTTTTTTTTTTTTTTTCCAGCAGAGGCCTGTCCTTTTCTACTTAGTCCTAAATAGTGCTTTAATCCCTTTTTCCCAATAGCAAAACACATTTTCCAATACAATTGCTTGCCATATGTATACTGATACATTTTTATCAATCAAAAATTTATTTTCAGAATGAGTGGTGAGGCATTGGGACAGGCTGCAGGAGGAGGTGCTGGAGTTACCGTTTGTGGAGATTCTGGAAATGTGGCTCTTAAGGACATGATTAGTGGTCATGGTGGTAGTGGATTGATGGTTGGACTAGATGATCTTGGTGGTCTTTTCCAACTCTAAAGGTTCTGTGATTCTATGATTCATATTCCATGATTGGGCCATCTGGGAACTGGTGATATGGTCACATGGGAAACCAGACACCATTTGTAGGTTTGTAATGCTATGATTCAAGCTTTTGGAGTATTTACCTGGCAAATGCGAGAGTGGAAAAAGCTGGAGAGAATTGCTCAGGGTCATTCTAAATTTAAGGCATTTGGCAGTTTCCCATTACTTTGGTTAAAAAAAGCACATTCTGTCTGTTGTAGTAAGCTGTGCCATTCACCTCTTTGAATGAGGTGCAAGTATTAGAGACATGAAAACATGGAAACGCCTTTTTGCCTTCTATCTACTGACAAATGGTGATTACTCTGTGGGAGTAAAGGACTTTTAGTTTGCTGTCCTTCACCACTCTGAACTTAGAGACATGAATTCAGTTTTGTATGTGGTAATTTCAGACATCTGAATAGTGGCATCTCAGAATTTATCCAGACTTCCATTAGTATGTGTTGTCCATTGAATGTCATTCAGCAACGTGTCTGGGACATCTTCAGGAATGTGCCACCTGAATCCTTAGCAGCACACAAACTCTTCAAAAACACCTTCTCTGGGGAATATAAATGACTGCTCATTGCAAAATCACCCAAGAGTGCAACATGCAGGGTGAATGGTTTCCATTTCCGTGGACTGTAATACACATTGCAAAATCTTTTTTTTATCCTCAGAGACACAGAAAGTAACTCATACAAGAAATCCTCTATAATCCCCAGACACTGTAAAACATAGCAGCAAAATCCCTGTCATGCATAAAACACATACTGAAAAATCCCACTTCTGCTGCAGAGCAGTAAAACTTACAGCAAATTCCTGTTCCTTGTTTTTACTTCTCTCCAGACAGACAAAATATTTTCTGTCCCAGCCTTATTACTTGACAGAGTATTTGCACAAACACATTATGAGTACTTCCCTTTCTGTGTCTAGCAATAATATGCACCTCATGGATGCTGGCAACATCCCAGAAGCATTGTAAAGGATAGCTGAGGGATTTGAATTCAGAATGCCAGATCCCATTATGTTGAACATACGACTGCAGCATAGGTAAATGGGGTGAATTCAGCACCCTGCCAGGCATCTTCAGTTTTTCTTTGAGTAAGAACAACTAAGTAGGTCATTTGCCTTTCCTTGGATGACATTCTTGACTGGAACAGACACAGCTGCTGAGTGAAAGGCGAGCTACTCCCCAATGGCTGTAAGCACGCAATGCTGGTGGGGAGGTGAGATGTCCTTAGCTACCCTGTGTGTAGCATCTCAGAGGAGTGCTCAGCTACTGCTGTGCTTACAAGGCCCACAATCATGTTGCAGTAACCAGGCTCCTATATTCTGGGTGCTAGAATGTATGCCTAAGTAGCCAGAAAGGCTATGAAGAGGTAGTCCTATTTCACCTGGTGCAGTATCAGTACAGGGTGGTTTGTGTCAGAAAGCGAAGATCCATAAAAATGACACTGACAATCTGGTAAACATAACAGAGGTGACAAACGTCATCAACTACTATGATCTGCAGCACTTAAATTTTATTTCAGAGGCTGTCTTTCCCACCCTGCACAGTTTTCTCTTCCTTGACCTTCACAAGCAGCAATCATAGAATCATAGAATCACCAAGGTTGGAAAAGACCTAAAAGATCACCCAGTCCAACCGTTCACCTATTCCCAATAGCTCCCACTAAACCATGTCCCTCAACACAACATCCAGCCTTTCCTTGAACACCCCCAGGCTCGGTGACTCCACCACCTCCCTGGGCAGTCCGTTCCAGTGCCTGACCACCCTTTCTGAAAAGTAACACTTCCTCATGTCCAGCCTGAATCTCCCCTGCCGTAGCTTGAAGCCATTCCCCCTGGTCCTATCACTAATGACACGAGAGAAGAGGCCGACCCCCAGCTCACTACAACCTCCCTTCAGGAAGTTATAGAGAGCAATGAGGTCTCCCCTGAGCCTCCTCTTCTCCAGGCTGAACATTCCCAGCTCCTTCAGCCTCTCCTCATATGGCCTGTGTTCCAGACCCCTCACCAGCTTTGTTGCCCTCCTTTGAACACGTTTCAGGGCCTCAATATCTTTCTTGCAGTGAGGGGCCCAAATCATGCTGTTTAGCAAGCTTTACCTGTTTTTTTAACAAGTATTTTCTACATGTTGGCTTCAGACTTTCTTCTAGAGATATTTGCACTGATGAAAATTTCAAAAGAAAACGAAAAGCCTAATTAAAGATTTTCTTAAATGCTTAAGTATGTAATTTTCCTGTAAGATTCAATGCTCCACTGAATTGTAATAGAGCAATACTTAAATGCAGTTATTGCTTATTAGGCATAATGAGCATAATGTGTAATCACATCACAAAATGAACACATACTACCATGAAACAAAGCCCATGGGACTCCTCTGATACTTAGGAAATAATTTCTGACTTAAACTTCATTTTCTTCTATGATTTTATTACAAAGTGAAATGTTAAAATAGGAAGTAAACCTGCAGCTTCACATCCCTGAACATCCACCTCCACGTATCAGTGTTTTTTAAGAGTGTTAGGCCAGGTTCCAGCATGGATTCAGTCTCTGTTAGAACTCCAATCCCCTCAAGAGCATTGGGCTTAACGCCAGCATTCATTGACTCTTGTAACGGCTTAAATTAACTCCTGTTAATTCAAGCCCTTTCTTACTACTTTAGATAGAATAAGAGTTGAGAGATGGATTCAGTCATCCAGTCTGAGGGCCACCCATCTTGCCAGTTTGTCTTTGGAGACTTAAAATGGTGTGTAGAAGGGCTCAGGGGGGGACCAGTGATTTCTGAATGGAGGGAGGGCTGAGAAGCCCCCCTTTATAGTGGGGGAGCAAAGGCATGGGGATGTCTGATTTATTTACTATGTATGCTATTTGACAGCAAGTGCCAAACAAAAGTAAGATTTTAGTAGGCTAGGCACTGTACTAATGATAGATGGGTAGTTCTTTCCTGGAGGAATTGAACAAGCAAGACTGAAAGATGGGAAATATCACAGCTTTATTTTGTGAGTGAAGAACTGGAGCGTGAATTAAATTCTGCCCACAGTCAGACAGAAGCCTTGAAACAAAAGGTCTCACAATCCCAGGCCTTCAAAATAGCATCAGTCCAGTTAAGAATATCACTTATATTTCATTGTAACAGAAGTGAGAGCAATTTGTCTCCCATTGACGACAAGGAAAAGACTCAAAATCAGATGGGGATAATGACAATGAAGACACATTTTGTTGAAAGCAATAAAATAGTCCTTGCACACCTTGAAAACTGGAAGGTGAAATTAGACCATCTTAAAAGCTGGCCAGCTGATATCTTCATCTCTACCCAGAGTCTCTAAGGCTCTGTACCAAAGTTGTTTATTCTGAAGGCTGGGAGGAGATTTAAAGGATTTCTAATGTACACTAGAGAGACTATTACTCCATCATGCCTAACCACTCCCCTTCCAAAGCAAATAAAGAGTAAGTTGATATCAGTTTCAAGGAAGCTGAAATATCCTCCTGTGGTGAAGAAGCCCAAGGATGACATTGTGCTGTTTGTTAACAGAAAGTCCAGTTATTTTACAGGATTTGGAGATGATGGAAATTGACCTCACTACCAGACAGTCAACATTCATGCACCAGTAAGGATGAGAACAAATGCAATTTTGTGGCTAGATAATACCATTCAGCTCATAAAAAAGAATTTACAGCAATCATTGCATTTAGGAGCTAGGATGTAAATATTGTGTGTCTTCAAATATTTTCAACTCACTAAAGATACTCAAAAGCTTATCATGATAGAGTCCATTTGAAGTGAAAAGAATGAAGATTTATGTGAAATTCTGAAGATGCATTAATTTGATATGTCCCCAAATACCTCTCATAATGCTGCTGTATGTAATGAGTTCCCTCAGACTTCAGAAATACTTTTTAAGTCTAATTGAAAATCAGAAGAAAAACAAGTTGATAAAGAGTGTGGCCAGCAGGTCGAGAGAGATCATCCTCCCTCTCTGCTCTGCCCTGGTGAGGCCACGTTTAGGCTACTGTGTCCAGTTGAAAAAACAGATATTTCCTAGAAGGAGCCCAGCAGAAGGCCACAAAGACGATAAAGGGCCTGGAGCATCCCCCATATGAGGAAAGGCTGAGTAACTCAACTCTGTTTAGCCTGGGAAAAAGAAGACTGAAGGGAAATCTGATACATGTTTATAAATATCTGAATGGAGGTGAGAGGCAAATGTATGAGTCCAGGCTCTTCTCAGTGGTATGTAGGGATAGGACAAGGAGTCAGGGCCTAAAACTGGTACATAGGAAGTTCCATACTAACATGCAGAACTTCTTTAAGGTAAGGGTGAGCAATGGAACAGGCCCTAGATATGCAGTCTCCTAGGGAGCTATTCAAGACCTATCTGGACACCACCTGTGTGACCTACTGTAGGGAAGTTGCTTCAGCAGGGGGTTGGAGTTGATGATCTCTTGAGGTCCCTTCTGATTCTGTGATTTCTTAAATGTTGAAAAAAGTATTCTGACGTGTGAAGACATTAGAGACAACACCGGAAAGATGTTAAAATACAGTTTCTAAGTTAGTAGTTACCTTTTCCTGATAAAGATTTGATTCATTAAAGAAATGGTATGTAGGCTGCTGAAATAATGCTTTTATGTGAATAAAACCAGAGCAGGTCAAAACTAATGTTCTTTGTAAAGCAATGTGCATATCTTGGTGCAAGTACTGTGACTCTGCAGCTTAGGCTGGTGAAAAGGTACGTGCCTAACTTTGCACATTTTGTAGTTTTGTGGTTTGAAGCAAGGTTGCTTTTGCATAAAATAGATTGTATACATGAGTCATTGATGAGTAGGCACTTGCTCACTGTTAGGTGAGATCTGTGCTTCGGCTGCTCTTATATCTTTCAGTGATAAGATCCCACGGTACTGTTGCAACAGTAATAGAAGTCTCACAGTCCCTTGAAAACACTGTAAGTAATGAAATTACACTGTGTGCTTTAGTGGTTAGTATTTTCCTTGTGGTTCCAGAATTGTACTTCATTTTTTCTTTCCTTTCAAACAGTTTTGATAGCATTCATAGCATGGATTAAAAAAGATAAACCCACATATAATTGCAATAATCAAATATAGACTTCTTACATGTATCTTTATATTCATAGCCACATTTTTGGAGACATTTATCTATGCTTTTTTTCATATAATACTTCAATTATTGGATTTCCTGAAATATTATTACCAGTGCTCTCCACGTAAATACAAATTTTTATTGTGGAGACATTACTGTATTTCAGGAAACACTTATTTTCTCTTTCATTCTCTGAAATCAGTGTGAGCACTCCCCTCAGTTTAATTATACCCGTATTTTACCTTAAGTTTTATGGGAAGAGTTGTAGCAATAACTACAGTTAAGGTTGCCTAACACTTTCTGTTGTATGGATTCTGTACATAAGAAGAGAGGGAGAGGGTACAATAAAACAAGTCAAGATTAGCAAAGTTAATTTTATCTGGCTTACTTCAAAAACCAGAAAAATTTATTAGGGACTCAGTCTTGTATTTTTAAGTGCAATTTGACTGATATAATTTTAAATAATTATTGTTATGTAGTTCAAAAGAATGGCAAAGACATTACTTCACAGCGTTACTAAAGAAACAAATAGAGAATTATCAGTATTTTAACCTATAAAATATTTTAAAAATACATGTTTTCCAACAATGTTAAAGAAGCATCATATACCTTCTTGTTTTTCCCAGACTACTGCTTAAGGCTAATATTAGTAACACTTTGTACCAGCACTATGATTTATTAATTAAAATTGTCTTAAATTGTAACATCTTTAATACTGCTGGTGATGGTAAAGTGTATATAATTATTTCTTTGAAAAAGAAAGGAATTATAAAATTTTAAATTACTGTTTTCTGTAACACATTGCCATTATTTCAAATAGTGTTTACTTCCCTTGCTCAGAATACCATTTATGATATTTGATTGCAAATGTTTTTGTATAAGGGAAAGAAGGATTATTTTCTAAATATTTGTCTTTGGTATTGTAGTAGCTAAAAGTATAGAATCTGATCTAAGCTAGGAGCACTGGTACGTGTGTGTACAGAGGTACAGTGGTACACAGACCTTCACTAAAAAAGGTTCTGAGATCCTTTCATAAAAATGTGGAAGTCCTAATCCAAAGTTCACTGTACTTGGCAGCGTTGCTCTGTTTCCACTGATATCTGCCTTTGGCAATTATGGAGTAGAAAAACATCTACACTACTTGTATAAATATCATAGCAGTCTTTGCATATTTGCTAGTAAAGAGGTCCTTCATCTGCCACTACATCAAAAGGGTCTGCACGGCCACTCACAAAGGAATAATAGTAATAAAAATCCTGCAGAAGCTGTGCATCAAGCTGCTATTTGGAAAACGGCCCCCACCTGGCTCCATTCAGACAGGAGTCAGCCATTGTCAGGAGAACACCTGACTGCACTCAGCACGGACTTCTAGTCTGCTACTAGACCCTGCCTGGAACAGCATCTGAATTGCTTGTGTGCAAGGAGGCAAATTGTTCCAGCAGCAGGATGCCGTGATACACAGATTGGCTCATGTTCATAATACTTGGGGTGATCTCATATTGATATAGCGTTCATAGTGTTTAAGGTCTCATGTTTATGTGGCTTGGGTATAGCTTCTATCTGTCTGATCTGGAATGGAGAAATTTAGTTTTAGCAGTCTGTAGCACAGCCAGGGACTGTATGATGCTGGTTCTGGTCTGTGAGCCCTCTCTGTGCCTCTATGTAACACAAAAGATGTACCCATAGAACGTTAGTCAGGATCCATAGCAAATCAGCTGTAACACAAAGGCAAGTTGGCTGGTGTGACAGAGGCTGCTTGCCTGTGGTGGCTGAAAATACAAGGGCTGCCCCAAAAGTAATGCCTCCTCTTTTATTATGTTTGTGATGTCAGAAGCAGATGTTGGTGGTATGGCAGCAGAGGTTGAACCTTCCACCAATATTCCATCATATTTTGTTGCTGTGTGACAGATGGCAGCAGAGGGCCAGTCTGACAGAACGACATCTGACATGGAAGTGCATATGAAGCAAAGGTGTGGAATTAAATTCCTTAAGACAGAAAAAATTGCACCCATTGACATTCATTGGCACTTGCTGAACATTTATGGAGACCAAACAGTAGATGTGAGCACAGTGAGGTGGTGGGTGGTGCATTTCAGCAGTAGCAACAGTGACGTGAAAGACAAACCATGTTCCAAGCTGCCCGCACAGATGCCAACCCATGAAATGAAGAGCATCTTGATCAGCTCATCCACATGAATCTGCTGATGATGGTGACTATGTTGAGAAATATGTTTGAGAATTTGATCTATCAAATAGTATTATTGTGTTCTTTGTATCTCTTGTTGTTTCCATGGAAATAAATAGGAGGTATTACTTTTGGAACAACCTGTGTACTTATTGAGGCTTCTTACCATGCTATCAGCTGCTCGTAAGCTTAGTTGAGAGCAGATGGTGAGTATGAAGGGGGAGTTTATTGTTTATTGTTCTCCACAGCAGCAAAAGAGACAGCTGTATTGACTCAGAGGACCTGAGGTCTGCCTGGAGCATCCCACTTGATAAGCAATGAGAAGGTCCAGTGGCTGTGGCAATAGTGGAGGACTGAGGACCAGCAGAGCCTGCAGACCAACTGCTGGAAACCAGGCACTGTCTAAGGTGTGATCTTACCCCAGATTTACTCAGAACAGCTGTCCATGACACGTGATAACATCCTGGCACCCAAAAGAGCCAAGTACTTCTATCAAACCTGAGTAGAGGAAGCAAGTGGAAAGCAAGTTTGAATTATTGAATTATTATATTGAATAAACTATAGGTTAGCAATTATTACATATTAAGTGGAATTGAAATTGCTTAACAACTATGCAGTCTATTTCTTCTTCAGAAACAGGAGACTGCTTGAAAGGATTGAGGTACCTCAATGAGAACCAAGTATTATATCATCTGTGAAGGGTTGATGACAGAGCTGCAAATAACTCTTGAAGACAAAAGCTATTTTTAAAATATTTTCTGCAAATATTATTGCATTATTTGGATGGTTTTCAGTTGATCATCAATTACTTTTTTAAAGACAAAAGTTCTGCTCTGTTGATCTTGTGGGGTCTACATTTAGCATCCGAGGATGTCTATGTCTGTATCCTGCTACTGCTCATCTATCTGCTGATATTCAACTTACATTTAATTTTTTAATTTTCTCAGCTGTAACTTTACTGATTCTAATTTGTTGTAACTTATATTTTGAAGAGACTACTGAAGTGATTCAGGAACTAGCCTAAGTAAACTCTGAACTGTTTCCAGGTATTTCACATGGCTTTGAAAACTCATGGAGGATAGAAGAGACAGCAGAAGACTGAATAAATAACTCTTAGAAAAATCGATGGAAGAGTACCCAAGTAATTTTAATTAGGTAGCCTAACTTCCTGGATTTCAGAAAAAAATTACCAGTTTCTAAATGAAAGGCGATAAAAACTTGTTGACGTGCCTCTATCAACAACATGTGATACCAAACCAAACTAATGTCCTTCTTCTACATATTGCCTACTAGATACAGATGAAGCAGTAAATATTACTATGTTCCCTGTTGATACTTGTAAGTAACTGAACAAGTACATCCTAGATAAAATCATTAGAAGGTGAGGATAGAGGAGGACAAATGATCAGCAATACTACTTTTGAAAGGTAGTTGTGGGTTGCTGACAGTCAATTTGAGATGGCTTTTCAGGTAGGCTTTAGGAATTTGGTGACTATTTAATGTGATGGGATGATTTTTTTTTTTATGCCAAGCTTTCTATCGAAATAGCATAAAATAAAAAGTGCTGTAATTATAGGTCATGTACAAACAGAAGTGACGCAGCTTGTTTCAGGTGATCAAGTCTTTGGTCAAAGGACAAGAGTGCCACTCTTTGTGCTGTAGATTGCTACTAGTTTCTTTCCTGAGTCCTTTAATATGTCGTTAAAGTCCTCTGCCTGCCTTCTCCAAAGAGTCTCAGAGTTAAAACTTCGATACTGTAAAATATACTACCCTGTTATCACACTGGTAATAATATTATGTGTTAAGCCTGTGAATGCAAGCTAAGTGTATATTCTAAACTACAGATTTTGTTCTGGCAAATGAGAAAAATTGCAGGATTTACTTGCAAAAGGTGTTTTGCCTAGTTTCTCCATACTTGATGTTAATCTGCCCTTGCCAGCTATTAAAGTAGAAATTACTGCCACTGTATTGCACAAAAGCAGAGATTCTGCAATTGTGAATTTAATGTAGTTTGGAACACTTTGTAGTCTTCAGAGTCAGACACATTTTCCCCATCGCCCAAATTATTTTAAATTGCAAGTAAAGTTTTGCAAAACTGTTACCATTATTTTCTCAGTTCACCTAAGCTGCTTTTACAAGGCTGTTATCTACGCGAAATCACAACATCTTTTATTAAAATAGTTATAAGAGCATTGAACCTGTCAGCTGTAATTTGCAGCTTTTTCTCCTTTAGATTCTGCGCTCTTGCTGAAAAAACAAAAATCCACAGAAAACAAACCCCAGTAACCTAAGGTACAATCCATTTTTTTAACATTTGCCCAATGTGAATTTCAGAGAAGATACCTACAAAGTGTATTTGAAGAGTAAAGAGCAGAACTGCCAATGGGCAGCCTGAAAAATGTCTGATGATTTTGTGACGCTCTGTGATCAAGAGCATCACAGCTATAGGATAAAGAGAATATTGTTGTCTTTGCATCTTCTATATGTAAGAGTGCATTTAAGCTGAAATGAAGGCTAGAACCTGAGCCCAGAACTTCAGTCAAGAGGAAAGTGTCTTCTTTTTAGATTTTTCTATGACTTAGCCTACAGTTCTGCCTACAGATCTCCAAATCACTGCTAGAGAAGCAGATGCAGTTGTTTATGTGCAGGTGTGCTGTGTACCTGATGTAATCCTGCAAGTTCTACATCCACAGAATTTCTGCAGAATTCTGAGTGATGTCTGTGCTTGGAAGGCTTCCAAGTCAAGGTTCTCACATCAGAAGAATCTCAATCAAAGCTTTTTCAAAAGCAAACAAACAAGCAATCTTTCCGTATTGCTGACAATCTTCTCTGAGTCTCAGTTCCCCAAACCTCTCTCCTATTAGTTACCAATGTCTGTGACACAGATCATATTTTGTTTTCAGATGTTAATGTAGCTTTTACTTCATGATCACATTAATTGCATTTGTGCTGTGGAGATTTTTAATTCCAAAAGGTACTGCCAGCTTTTGTGTACTCAATTTATATTTAAGAAGAGTTTCTGCTCTTCACAGTGACCTCTGCTGACTTTCATATATTTAGAATCTGAAGTTGTGAATCTCCTTGATTCATCTTCTGTTAAAGAATGTTGGCTATGCAAAAACTGGCAGAGGGGTTAAGGAGGATGAAAAAAACAGTATTACAGAGAACCAGGATACGGCAGGGTATTCGTTCCCTGAAGGTATGTTGCCACCAAGAGTAACAGCGAGAATAATGATCACACAAAGAGAAAAAAGAGCACTGGAGATCTATGAAATTTACTTGATTTTGAAAAACTTAATTGAGGAAGGACTTGGAGGTCTGCCAATTCCTACTGAGCTCCTTACAAAAAGTGGGTTGGCACTGTGTGCATGTGGCATATCATCTGTCGGACAGAGTAAGACAGCCATTCACCTGGCTCTGCTCTAGCTATGCGCAGCTGGGAATTTCACATCAGAAAGGAGAGGAGGATACACAAACTGCTTCCGATGTTTCAGAGGATGAGCATGCTGAAATGCAAAGCCCTGGGTGCTGGAGGTAGCTGTGATGAGTTTACGGCACAGGAGCCACAGCTGGTAGGAAGGCACATGATCTCACCCTAAAATGTTGTACTATTTTAGTCTCTTTTTTACACACATGGAAGAATCAAACAGTTTGAGGATGACAAATTTGAGAAGCAAAATGGAAAAGGATCTGATTGTTACGAGAGAAGAACTAATGAGCTTTTAGTAGATGAGTAGGAACAAGATGAAGTGCCGCAATACCCAGTGCAAGGTCACTGGGTATTATTAAAGGCAAAACACTAGAATTTCTGCTCTAGACGCTTGGTGATTAAGGAGTCCATACATGAACAAGTAGTTCTTGCTCCAGTCATCAAACAGCCACACCAAAGAATGAGTAAGATGAAAGGCAAGGCTGCTGTGGAATGTGGAGCTGATGAGATAGCCGCTGAGAACAGGTTGGAGGTGAAATAGATGAATGACTTCAGTTGACTGCACCTTCTGTAAAATGTAAAGAAGCAGAGAAGAGTAAGAACTTTTCAATGATTCTAAGAAAACAGAGCAAAAAAAGTTGAAACAAAAGAACCTGAGAAATTGCTTGCATGACACTGCAGTCTTATGGGTTATGCTGTCAGCAAAAAAATTGTGAGTTTTCTGCAGGCTCAACAGGAATGGCCATGTGGCAGCAGCTAGCAGTATGTGCAGTGCTGGAAGTGATAGGAACCAATTGGAACAGTGACTGGAAGCAGAAGTCTTCGGAAGAGCATCAGCATTCTGCAATGTGGGGAGAATCCCGACCTGCCTCTTTATACCGGTGGTGTGTTTATTGGACTGGGACAAGTATCTCTCATTAGACAAGAATTCTGAGTTTTTCCCTTCTTTTGTGTCAATAACATGAGTATGGGAGAAGGAAAGTAGGCTGCCCTGCATCTGAAAGGGAAAGCAGTGAAGTCTGTGATCTCTGTTTGCTTAAATGATAGTAAAAAAAAAAAAAAAAAAAAGCCATTTTAGAGCTTCCTACTTCAGAACTTCCTTTTCTAAATCTTGAAAGAAGCTGCTTACAAGATCAAGCTGGAAGACTGAATACTGGCAGAATTTGATAGGAAATAAATGTTCTTTGTCTTGTAGTATATATTGTATACAGTCTTGATGTTGTCTTGTTGCCTGCACCAGATTTCCTCCTCAGTTTACTTAATAATTATTATGTGAATAAAAATGTGCCATGAATAAAAAAGTACAGTGCTTATCTGCTTCTCTGTAACCTGGTGGGACTACCTCAGTGACTACCCAAATATCCTAATGCATACATCAGAGCTGTGTATCCTATGGAATAGGAAGCCTTCAGTGATTTAGACTTGGTTGACAGTCTTTTTAGAAGTGCTAAGAAGGTATGAAGAAAAGCAAGTATTTGAGATTTTCACGTGACAAAAATGCCACAGATTAACGTGGCATTAAACATACTATCACTGCAGAAGGATGAGGGCAGGAATTTAAGACGGTGATATCTTAAAGTCAGGCACTGAAATCCTCATTCTAAGTGAATTAAGTAAATAATTAAAGACACTAGGAGATCTTAATGGGTCTAGTTCTCTATATGCACTTTCTGAAATTCACTTACTTAGCACTCACATGAGGCATCTTCAGAATTTTTTAACTTAATTGCCCAAAATGAGACAGCAAAGAGCCATTTTGTGAACCTTAGCTTTTCAGTCTTAATTTAGTCCTTGTTTTTTGAATATTTGTCCTTGGCCTTACAGAACACAAGATTTCAAATAATTTCAGTCATGGAAATTGCTTAACTCTCCAGAACGGAGATGCTGCATGTAAAATACCCCTATAAATGATCAACTCTACCCAAGCATCTTACCAGAATGCTGCTATTTTTCAAGCACGGCATGTGTGTGTGTCTTCTAGATTTATTTTTACCTTGCAAAAATGCAGAGAAATAAGCTTCATCCTCACTGTTAAATTAAAAGACATCCCAAATAAAAGCCTCTCATTTTAATAGCTTTGGAATGCAATATCTTTGAAGTGGTGGATGGGCTCTGCATTATGTAGACTTCGCTAACACTCAGGGGAAATTGCAAAGATAATAATAGCTACAAGATTCGCTGTTGTTGTCTGAATACCATACAAAAATATTTAAAATGACTAGACAAAAAATTAGGAAAGCAGCATATGACTCAAATTATAACAGAACTATGGGGACTACTGGACCAAAATCTGTACGAGGGAAAGATTTACCGATGGTCAAATCTACAGAAAGGAATATTCAAGAATATTTATGAAGGACTCAGTTCTCACACTTCTGCAGCTGAGTACAGTTTTCCATCATTATGGAAGCTGCAGCCAAAAACGGCCCACAGACTCTGAGGTTTTACAACAATGAACTGTTAAGAGGGCTTTTTTCTTTTTTAACCTGGGGAAATAAAGGACCCAGATGTGCTTACCCTCTGTTCACATCAAATATCCAACAATGGCATGGTGCTCTGCCAAGTTACCTAAGCAAATAATCTAATCCAGAGTATTTTGGAGGAATGGGGTTTGCAATGTGGCTGCTGGAAGACACAACCACAAAAGATGTTCTCTAAACAAGGGAGCAAACTTACCGGCTCTGTATCTGAGCCCTCAGCAGAACCACGTTCCCAGATACAGAGCTGGAACAATTCGACGATTACAGGAATAAGAGGTATGAATTCCAGGGAGTTCAAGCAAATTCCTTTTGCTTGTTCATATCTAGATTTTTACAAATAGCATAACTGGAGGCTTGGCAAGATAAATTTTCCTTCAGTTTTGCCATGTGTTTCTTTAGAAGCTTGGCCCCCACTAAAAAAAGCAGGATACCTAATACAGGAGGTCTGCCTGATGTCTCAACATTTACACGCATAGTTCTGTTGGCTGCAGTGCTACTGCAGTAAGGGCAGGAGTCAGAGCCAATTTGTCAATATCTGCAGAAGTGAGTTCTCAGTGCGTGGCTGTGCTGTAAATCCACTCTGAGAATGGTTAATTGCAGTTCTCTTCCTTAAACCTAGAGCAATGTTTAAAGTGGGGGAAGCAGAGGAACCTCCTGAATGAATTCTTCCCCAATTGCCTGTCAGTGTTTTCACTGCAGTGTCTAGAGAAAGCAAAGCTGTTCAGACAGCATCTATTTCTGGTGTGAATTCCTACGGCTGCTATGTTTTTCAGATCCTCTGACAAATTTCTAAGCTCTCTTGGAATAACAGCTGCTGGGGGGGGGACTGGAATCCCCATGGTGGATTTCAGGTTCACAGAAAGAGACAAAATCTCTGAAAAACGGAGTGGGAAAGCTTTGCTTTATCAAGGGCAGCTATGAAAGCGGAGAGATTTTTTTTCTGAGAAATGAAAGACAGGACGTGGAATCACACTCTGAATTTTGAGGGCTGGAGGCAGAGACACAGAGACATTTTCTTCTTCAGCTCCTCCATGGGGAAGTATATTCTCTGAGGAGAAACAGTCTGACATTCATAACTGTGTTGGTGAGCCTTGTGAGAACAGCGCATTGGCAGCTAGAGCGGGAGGGAGAGTCAGATCTGGGGATGTGCAGCAGCTTAGAACCACTGCTCTGTTCTTTTCCCTAAAGTCTGTTTTTCATGCAGTAAAAAACCTGAAGAGACCACTACTAAGATCAGTTAACTCCGCGTGTGACACCAAATGTGTATTGTAGCTGCGCATGCTGAAGGTCTAGAGGAGAACAACTCAAACTCACCAGCATTTCCAACACTTCACCAGCACCTGGTGATGACACTGAAAATACTTTCGGAGGCACACAATGGCACATGAAAAGATGACACAGATGGCAATTTATATAATGCAGTACATCTTCTCTCCCTTCACCTTGTCAGTGTACATTTGTCAATGTAAGACAGTGAATACCACCAAACTCAGAAAGTCTACCCAATGTCATTAAATTGCCTGTGATGTTGCTGCTGAGGATCAGCACTCCACCATGCTATTGTCTTGACCACCAGTGAATTTTCTTCAAGGATCAAACAGAAACATTTTTGGTTGCACACAGCATTAGCACATTTGGTCGGTCAATCAAGACTTGAGGTAAATTTTTGATATGGTTAAAACTGTGTTCTGTGCTCACCAAAGCAATATAATGGTCAACACTTGGATACTTCTTTGGTGCACTAGTAGATCCATCATATGAAAGGTCCACTACTCTCTGCATCTATGATGATGGTCACTCTAAAAGTATTTTTTAAGGAGTTGATAGGTTCTACTAAATATTTGACACACTATACACATGACCAGTTCCTAACAGTGAGCAAACAAAACCTGTCCCTGGGATTCTTTTGGTTGAAATGACTGTGATAGCCTGCCTTGTGGGCTGCACATAACATCTCATACAAGCCTGCTCACTAAGCTTATTTTATTTTACCTAAGCTTGCTATTACTTGAGTTTTCAGTAATCTTTATAGTGTTTATTGTCTTCTCAAGGGAAGCTAAGACCCTCACATCTCCTGAGTGCCTGATAAGAAGCTCCACAGGCTGGGACTCATCAGTTTGGAAAGAGGGTTAAGGACAAAGAGTAAGGTTCACAAAAACAGGAAGGGAATAGGGAGGACAGATGCATAACTGTTATTCTGTTGCTATAACACAAGGATTAGGAGTCGGTCAACGAAACTAATAAGAGGTTGGTTTGAAACTGACAGAAGAAAGTCAGAAGTCAGGTTTTTTGTTTTTTGTTTTTTTTTCCAGAGAATAGTGAATTTTCAGAATTTGTTGTCATAGAAGATGAAATATGGAGTCAGGATAAATGTGGAGTTATCCAAATTCAGGAACAGTCAGACTGTAGACAGATAGTAGTGGAAATATACAGCAATGTACCTTCTGACATCCCTAATCCAGCAGTTGTGGTTCTTAGGGAACAGCCAGAGGAACACATTGTGCTAAGTGGAACACATGTACTTCCCAAATGGTGTTTCCACTGCCATTGTCCTAGAGAAGACAGTGGCATAGCTGTACCCAAACCTCTTAGAACCTCACACTTATGTTCGTACTTTAATTAGAGAATCAAACACAGTTTCTTGAACCCAAAAGATGAAATGCATTTTCCACGACCTTCCACTCTCTCCAAAATGTAAAGCATTTGTTCTCATACTTTTGTCCAACTCCATTATAAATTTCTTCAGACTGGGCAAACAGAAATAAAACAGAAATAAAACAGAACATTGCTGTCCTCCATGGGGAATGGCTTAGGAATCATACAGTTCTTCTGCTCCCCACAGATATGGTCTTCGCTTGAGCATCCCTTTCACTCCATGTCCTAGAGGGAGGAGTCTCCAGTCTTGGCAAAAGTGAGAAATTCAGGGCAAACAAACTGAGGTAACGCTCAGTCTGGATTCTAGTTAGAGATGCTTTTGTCTTGGCCAGCTAAAAGGAAAACATTAGTACATATCCAGAGTAATTATTTGAATAAAATGGTTATATTATTTTCTCTCTCTTTACATCACTGAATCAGAGCGCAGTTACATGCTATGCTGGTGTGTTATTGTGAAATAGTGGCAGGATGATTAAAGAAATCAACAGGCAAAAACACGTAAAATATGTTAGTTATCAACAAAGGAATTGGACAGCGTTTAAGCAAATGAAAGAGACACAGGCATGCAAAACATTACAGAGGATTATAATACTGTAGCAGAGAGTGGAGCTTTCCAAGGGATTACATTCCAAGTGACCTGACTGCATTTGCTACCAGCAAACGGAGGGATTTCTTGTCATGGCTCAGCTTCATGGAGCCACAACCAGAGAACACAAGCACTGTACGGATATTAGGGCTTCCCAAAGAATGGGAAATTACAGGTAAAACTGAGAGGAGACAAATTGTGTACTTCAGGAAAAGGAACAAGAAAAGAAAAAGACGAAAAAGAAATAGAAAAAGAAGAAAAATAAAGAGAAGAAAGAGAAAGAAAAAAAGAAAAAGGACAATTTCTATTAGTGAACCTACAGTTAAATGATCGCAACAGTCAGACCAAAAATGCAATATATAATAGTAATAATTTCAAAATGGTGAGAGAACAGAAGTATGAAACTGGTTGACAAAATAGGAACGTTTAAGTGATAGATTGGAGGAAGAATATCAGCCACAGACAGCCTTAAAAAGATGTACATTTTCTAAACCATACTTGTAACACGAGAATTGCTGAGGATGGTACAAAACCTTTTGTTAGGTGGAGAAAGCACATCTGAAATAACGTGGGAAAAGCCAAAGTTTTCACCGACGTGAGCCTGAAAGGGACAGGACGCTCCTGAGGCACAGCACGGCGCTGGGCGCTGGGGCCGCCTGCTGAGCGCCGTGTCTCGGCGGGGGAATCTTCCGGGACCCCTCCCCACCCACCGGCACAGCCCGCGACGGAGGGGTCACCGGCGGAGTCCCCTGGCCCAGGGTCTCCGGCGCGGGGCGGGGACGGAGGCGGGCGGGCCGAGGAGGAGCGGCAGGCCGCCGGGAGTACGGCGGGGCCGCCCCGCTGCTTTTGCCCGCTAGAGGGCAAGAGAGCCCCGCACAAGCGCGACGGGGCCGTGCCCCCGGCCC
>NW_024885532.1:32749392-32804294 GCF_019232065.1 Centrocercus urophasianus | reverse complement strand
GAAGCAGGGCCCCGCTGACTCGTGGGGGGGCGGGGTAGGGGGGGGGGGAGGCCGGGGCTGTCTGCGCTTCGGTCCCTTAATTGGAACAGGGCGGGGGAGTGGGAGGAGCGGTGACAGCTGGGACACGCGGGTGCGTCCGAGCTGAGAGCTCCGTCACTGGGAACCGGGGCTGCTGAGAGCTGGGGGTGGGGGGAAAGCCCCAGGTCTGCTCCCTTCATCCTCTCGGTTCCCCCCTCCGCAGATGCCAACTGCACTGCAGCACCCCACGTACTGCCCGCAGATCCCCTCCGGCCTCCTCCCGTAGCTGTGTTTAGAATGCGCAGTTGAAGCTGCGCTGCTTTGATCCGACAACAGGAAAAGAATCTATATATAGAAAACGACCAAAATGTCCAAAGGGCAGAATGAACCAAGGAAGTTGCTAAGATGCTCGTTGCTTAGAGCTGGAGGAAGCGTGTCCTGTGGAACTCACAGTGTCACCTTCTGTGGAGGACCTGCGATGGGATGGCGGTGGGACTGGCCCCAAGTGCGTGGTGTGCTGTTCCATGCCTGAGCTGGGCTGTAGTGAAGGAGGTGCATGGAGGGCTGCAAGAAATCATCTCTCCAAGCATTCTTCCCAAGCTCTTTGTGGGTCCTTCCCTTGGAGTGGTTTCACTATAGTAAATGTCTGTTGTCTGACAAGAGGACGCTCAGGACTCCATGTACTGAGATGCGTTTCCTCTCTCCTTTTCTTCTCTTCCCCACTGTCAGCTATTAATAGGGCCGTAGCTTATAAAGTTTGGAGCTGTCCTGATTTTCCTTTGGCCCAGCCCCATTTTGAGGGATGTCTATTTTAATATCTGGTTCAGGTGTGTGCACTGTGTGTATGTTACAGAAATGATAAAGTGTAAAAAGATGTGGAAGTTTGGGCCAAACCATGCAACACTTCAACTTGCTTATGACTTCACGATTGGCCCAAGATAGAATAATGCTGCTAAGAGTCTTCTGACTGTTTTAAATGAGGAAATCTCTATTCTGATCCCAAATATGTGGATGCTCTTTGCCAAGTACCTTAAATTCTCTTGGTATTTGCAATGGGATGTGACAGTGCTTTTTGTTCCTTTGACACACTAAGCAGCATGTGCCCAAATATTTGCAATGAGGACAGCAATTGAAGTCTATATTCGTATTAACGTGAAAGGTGCCAGACTCACTGACTTACAGCATGGGATAATGCTTCACATAGCATCTAACTTCAGTTCAAGTTCTTGGTAATACGTATCGAGTAATGTGATTGGTAAAAGTGGCATTTGGTAAAAGCTTTACGGAAAAAGCTTTAGTAAGAAGTCTGGCAGTATTGCACTGCCAGAGAGAGCGGGGATGTTTGGATTGTTTCAATGGATCGATTGTATCGGTGATACTGTGCACACCAGATAAACAGCACGGGGCCACTTTTTATGGCTTCAAAAAATTCTGTAATTACTAAATATTTCCTCCCAGTGTTTTAAGATTTGTGCATATGTAGAGCATAATTTAAGATGAACCCTTAAAGCAGGGTTATCAAAACAATAGACTGTGGCATTTGTAGTGCTGAATAATATATAAGGCAATGATCAATAGTCCCTTGCAGGGAATACATTTCATCTTTACATTAGCTTGGCTGTAAATTCTCCCTGTTGGCTTCAGCTCGTGCTTTGTTAAATTTATGTGATTCATGCCTGCTATTGATTAGTGCACAACTATTTTGTGGGAGATGCCAAATTAATTGTTCCAAAAATCCATGAAAGTGCTTTTTTATTGGCCACGTGAGGCTCAACACATACTATGCTGTTACTTTATTGTTTCATGCAAATATAATTCCCAACGAGCTTTTAAAATAGTTATGTGATGGGCTTAGACATGAGAATTCACAAACTCCATTGGAAATGCTGCGCTGGGCTTTTACTTTGTGGCTTGGAAAGCAGCTTGGTGCGACTGCGTGGTGATTCTGAATGGGGCTGGGTCACTCTGTGGTCTTCATGAACAGTCTGGAATAGGGAATGATCCCCTTTGATTCCACACAGTTCTGGCTGTGGGTGAGGTCTGGCTGGTAGCATCCTCACTGAGATGGAAAGGCTGCCAGAAAACCAGAGCTCAGACGCAGAGGAGGCGGTGCCTGAGTTGATTCTCTCAGTACTGGGCACACGGATGATGAACCTGGGAGATCTGCAGGAGGGAGAGCTTGTCTGCAGAATGCCCTGTCTGCGGGGCGCAAACATCTGTGTGAGCTCCCTGCTGCCTGTACAAGAGGATGTAACTGTTCATACACTATCCCTTGGGTTTAGAGTATTTCGATTTTCAAGTCTGAGATGAGTAAAAAAATACCATACCAGTGAGAATACCTAGTATCTAGAGGAATAGCGTGAGCCTCTGGACTGTGCTACAGATCTCATTTCTCAAGCCTCTGAAGATGACACTGTGAGTAAACCTTTCCACGTATTCCTGATTCATTGATGCCTGGAAGTAGAGTTCTGGCTCCATGTATAAAGTTATTTTCATCTCACAATGCTGACTCAAATGTTGTTTTGTTTTTTTTTTCTTTTTCTTTTTTTTCTTTAAAGTTTACTAGGCAAGACAGATTTCATAGGTGCTTTAATAAAGGTAATTCTGTCTGTCCCAAAACTCAGTTTTTTTCATTGAATGCTTTATGCGTTGCACAAAGCACAATGCTGGCAAGTCTACATTAGGGATGAGCTTCAGTTTTGTGTTCAGAAATGACAGGAAAGCATAAGGATAATCGTTTAATTTGACACATTAATGTTGTCTGCAATGCATCCTTTGAGCAGAAATTAAAGGACTTCACCATTCGAGCATCGTATTTAAGGTGCATTCATTTGTTCCTCATCTTTGTCCAATCAACACTGAAAAGGGAAAGCAACCCTTGGCACCAGCTGATTGTCACTGAGGGATCAGTCACATCTGGGAAAAAACCTTCCAGAATGTACAACGTGTACATTGTGTGCTTTTTCCTGTATGTTCTAGGTATACTGGAGTTCATCAGTATAGCAGTGGGCCTGGTCAGCATCCGAGGAGTAGACAGCGGACTCTACCTTGGAATGAATGAGAAAGGGGAACTCTACGGCTCGGTAAGTCCCTACTTGTCCTGGGAGGTTCTAATCCTTCTGTTCTGTGGTAAGAATACCTGGTTGCTCCTGCAAGGCCTCGTTGCTGTGCGAGTACTGCTTGCGAGTACTGCTTCTGCTTGAGAAGTCTTAATGTCTAATAAGAAACAAATATCATGGAAGGGAGAGAAAATGGTGACAGAAAGAGTGATGATGTGGGCTGATGGCAATATGGGTGTGAAGAGTGGAGACTGCTGGCCACTGAGGGCTGAAGGATGTATGTACTGCAGGGTTTGCAAAAGTGTCCTTTCTGTAGAGACTGAAAAAAGACAAAGTCACTGTGTTTTGTGTGTGGGCAGAGAACTTGCTAGGAATTGACAAAAGCGAGTCGAGGGGGAGGTAAAGGGTGGCATATGTGGATGAGAAAATGAGGAGTAGATAAGAGTTATAAATTGTAAAAGAAGGCAAAAGACTGGATGGTCATGTCCTGAAAGTTCAGCTGGTGTTTTCTGTGGGCTCTCAGCAGGAGCTGGTGATGGGCTTGAGGCAGGAGTAAGGCTTGGTGCTTCTGCTGTGGGAGTAGAATGGCTACCCAGCTGTGTTTGTGTGCTGTATGTCCCTTCCTTTGGACATCTGCTGTGCACTGGGGCTCCCAGTGGGGTACACTGTGGGCAGTGGGTGTCTGACGTGGAGTAGGTAACTTTTCAGACAATAGAAGGCAACCACTTCTAGCAGACAAATGCCAGCTTCCAACAGTGGCAAGAATTAGAGAAACTGCTGTACTGGAGGAAGAGGTTTGGAGGGAAAGCAAATGTTCGAAGTGAAGGGAGGCTCTGTGCACTGGGGCTCTTCAGAGGCACAGAGGGAAAGATGCCAGTGGTCAACCAGAGGCAGGGCATGAACATTGCAGGGAAAGACATTCATAAAGAGCTGAATTGACAATATAGTCTTAGGTGTGAATGAAGTCCCTTGAATTACAGGGAAATAATTGGGAAATAACTGGAAATGGTGACTGGGAAAAGTGGGACAATTGTGAGAGTGGGAGGGATGTGAGAAGATGACGATGGGCAGATGAGAGCAGGAGTGAGAGTTCAGCTTCCCAATAGATCTATAGAGTAGTGAGAGGAAACAAGACTAGAAGTGTTGTAACAAGGTGTCCAGTTTGACTCTTAGTTTCTTTCTTGTATTACTGTGTGTGAGGGATGGAAGGTGACTATCTTAGAGTCACAGTCAACTTTAGAATCAACCACAGAATCATAGAATCATTTGAGGAACTTTAAAGGCCATGTATTCCAACTCCCCTGCAATGAACAGGTGCAACTTCAGCTCAATCAGGTTGTCCAGAGCCAGTTCAGCCTTAGCTAGAGTGTCTCCAGGGATGGGCCATCTATGGTCCATCTTCTGAGCAAAGAGCAAGTTAGGAGAAGAAGCCAGAAGGTGTACAGTGTGAAAGTGTATGTGGGAAGCAAAAGAAGAGGTGGCAAATGAGGGTCAAGGGATGGAGAACATGTGGAGAAGGAGGAAAAGGGGAGATACAGAGATGACAGGAACTAGCGAGTGGGAATAGAAAAAGGAAAGAGATTTAGAATAAATGGCAGTATGAAGGAGGAGGAGGAGGAAAAGGTTGCAAGGATGGAGGGGAAGAGAGAAAAGTATTAGATGCAATGACAGATGCACACAAATTGCCTGTGAAAAGTAAATAAGTTTTCATAAATCAGAGTAATTGTGCAGCTGATCCATGGCATAAAGAAGTAGCCAAGTCAGGAGTACTTCTATGGCAGTACAGAGGCAGAAGAGCAATAGTACTGTGAATCAGTAAGGTTGAAAATCATCAGTAGGAGGAATCATTTAAAAGGATGCACATTGTCAGTGAAACAGTAAAGTTATTCTATGTTTCAAATATTCAGAAAAAGAATTGTGGATGTGGCTGGCATTGGTAGAGATTAAACGCATAGACTTGGAAAGCCAATGTTACATTGTTTTTTTCTGTGTAATTTGTCTTTTGTGAGCGATTTTTTTTTTTTTTTTGCTAATATGCATAAGAAATTCTTTGTCAATGACTACTGCATTGATAAAACAGTTGTTCCATGAAGAGCAGTGCTCAAAAAGCCCCACTTTCCTAAGGATTTGTGTCTCATTCCCAGGCATGGACCTCTCTTACCTTCTCTCCCTGCAGTAACACAATTTCCCCAGGCTTTTATGTGCCTTGCACATAGAGAGGTGGTGTTAGATGTCCACACTTGCTGGATTGTTGGTTTGCATGGAGCTCCCAGGTGGGATGTTCGAATGATTTCCTTACTTTACTCTGCCTCTGATTAGTTGCAAAACTGATAGGGACTTAATTTTCTTGATGACCTTTGCCTCTTGATTGAAACTGGTTGAAAAGTTGAGGAGGGCTGGCAGGCAGGCAGACGGATGGACAGTGTAATTAGATAACCTCTTTTCCCTAATAAATGAGGCTAAAAATATGAAGCCATTCATAATGGAGAAGTGGCAATCTATAGGGCCAGAATGCAAAGTTCAGGTTAAAATCTGATGGATGATATGGCTTATTGTCAGCCTCCAGAGATGGCACATGCTGAAGAGTGATGGTAATTGAATTACATTACTTCCATTGAAATATAACCTCTAATGGCTACTCAGTGTGATGATGCTTTAAAGCCTTGTCAACACTAGCAATCCTAGTGCCTATATTTCAGCAACTGTCAGCTCTGGTAGAAACTCTGAGATAAGCAGTCCTCAGAGCATGTTTTCATGTAGAAATGGCTGAGCATTTTTAAGTGACAGCATTTTGCTTTTGGTTTTGGTGAAAAAAAAAAGGATGATTAATTGAAAGTGAAGTTCTCTGGTGGGAATAAATGCCACAGTTTGAACCAGAAACAAGTTACAATCCAGGCAAGGATAGAGGAGATCAGTTTAATTGAAATTAGTGTCTGCTGTATGACTGGCTGGGGTTTCAAGTTATCACTTGGATAAAGCAGGGAACCTGTACGGTGCTGCAGCACCAGCAAGGTCTCCACACTGCTGGGAGCTGGCTCTTTGTCGTGAGTCTTTGACAGAAGGCCATGAACAACAGTATTGCCTTTGTCATGGAGCAAGTATGGTTGTGAAACTGTGGACATGCTCTGTAAGTTGGAAAAACTGCTTCCCACTCATAACTGAGCAGCAACCGGTGAAATCCCTGTCCTGCTCTACATCAGTGTTGAAGATCTATCCAGGTGTGTTTCTGCCATACTTGGTGCTGTTGGATGAGGTGCCCCATGTCTCTGGCAGCATCAGATCCATATTCAGATTTCTGTATGAAAAGTATATGAGATGCAATCAAATCAGCTCCCTGAAAGACACATGTCCTTCTACATGTGCGTGTAAAACATTTGGCACAGGAGGATTTCTCCCAGTGTATTTGTGGTGCCGCTAGGGATGGGACATACGGTGAGGCAGATCAGCCAGGATGGGAAATTGCTGCCAATTTGTTGAACAGGAGAGGCAGTTTTAGCATATCTTGATCTAGACGTGCTCCTCTTGGCCTTCTGAAAGTGCTGCTTTCCTCCTAAATCTAAATTAGCTGCTCAACAAACGCACTTCCCAACTTGTCACCTTTACAGGGGTTAGTTCACATCTTCTGGTTCAAAAAGCTCTGTGACTGTCATGCTGTTCTTAGGACCGCGTATCACAGGATGGCTGTTCCCATGTTCCTTCTCGCCCCGTGGATTTAGCTAGGCAAAGCTGCAGGTAGTATATGTGTGTGGCTCAGCAAGGAAGCCAGAGGTGCCTGTGTAGCACAGACTTGGAGCTAAGTGGTGACAGCAGCCTTTCTTGCTCTGTCTGTCTGGCTCTTTTCCTGCTCTCCTTTTACCTTGCCTTCCCCTTGCAGCCTGCAGCTATGACTCATCATTTCACAGCAGCTCCTGTGCTTGTCACTGGGGAGGAGGAAAAATCAAAACTCCAGATAGGATCCAAAGGGTGTTAAGATGAGACGTGAACTCCTTTTCCCTCCTGGAGTGCCAGCTGAGACTTTCTAACACCTCTGCAAGAGTGTCAACAAGTGTTTTGTAGCTGTGCTCCTTGGTGCTATGCAGTGAAGATCTTCATGCTGAGTCCCATGACCCTCATGCCTTTGTGGGCTGTCCCCAAGCTCACACTGTCCCACACCTCTGCCTTGTGAGTATCCATAGTTGGCACTCATGTAGCACATGGGGTTCCTATCCTGGGCTGGCGTCTCAGGCAGTACTTGTGCTTTCTTGAACGTGACAGGAGCATGGGACGTGGAATTATAGCAGCAGTAAGGCTGGAAAAGATATCCATGAAAATCACCTAGTCCAACTGTCAGCCCATCCCCACCATGCCCATTAACCATATCCCTCACTGCCACATCTCCATGTTTCTTGAGCACCTCTAGGGATGGTGACTCCACCACCTCTCTGGGAAGCCCATTCCAATGCCTCACCACACCTTTTCAGTAGAAACTTCTCCTAATATCCAACCTGAATCCTCCCTGGTACAACCCGAAGCCATTCCCTCTTGTCCTATCACTGTTATGTGGGAGAAAAAGCCAACTGTACATAGCCACAACCTCCTTTCAGGCAGTTTTAGAGAGCAATAAGATCTCCCTGAAGCCTCCTCCAGACTGAACAACCTTAGTTCCCTCAGCCACTCCCCATAAGACTTGAGTTCCAGACCCTTCACCAGTTTTGTTGTCCTTCTTTTGACACCTTCAGCCTAGATGCCCTGTGTCCTGGGCTCTCCTCCCATAGAAAGCTGTGCTCCATCTCCCTGCTGGTGTCCCTGCCCTATTTGTTTCCCACAGTCACAGAGCTGCCCCACTCCTCCTCAGAAACTGGTGTCCCCATTGCCCTTTGTGTCATTGGCATGTGGCAAGAGGCAGGGCAGCTTGGCTGACTGGGAGGAAAAATGATAATGGGAAGATGTGGAGCAGCTACAGAGGCTGCTATGCTGAGAAGAAGAGGAAGGCAGAAGGAAGCTAGTGGGCTTGCTGGGGAAGGGAAGAGGGCTGGGAGCATGTGGAAGTAGAGGAAGAGTAGAGAAGGACTTCAGGTGCCCATGGAACAGCTCGGACAGAGCCAAGAAGATTTGGAGCTGGGGAGTGAGCTCTGCAATTCCTCTGCAATTCAGACTTACAGGTACACACGGCACAGTGAGACTTAGGACTGCTTATATATAACACATTGCTATCCTTTGAAACATTAACTGGAATGTTGTTTGTCCCAATGTTTTTGGGACACTGGACCTGTCTTTTGCTTCTATAATTCCTAGGGAAACAGTAGAAGAAGGGAGAGAGAGTGCTGTCCTTGAGGAAACATATTTTCCCAGTAAGTGTGCAGGGAGGTGACGATACGCCTCTTTATTGTCCCAGCAGCTGCACCTGCAGGCATTGTGTGATTGTTTGGGTCTCACAGTGTGGGGAGGACTGCAGTACAGAGAGAGGCAAACAGAAGCTTTTGTGTAAAAAGGGAAGCATTTTTGTAGTTCACTGGAAATGAGTTGGTGTAGGTGTTGCTGCACTCTAGAAATACTTTTTATGTTCCCAGGCAAATAAGGGAAGGGAATTGCTCAGCTTTCCAATGACAGGGCAAGGTGCACAAAAACAACGTGAAGAAAAAAAGCAGTGCAGATGCATGTTGGGAACAGTGCTGGAACCGAGTGCATGGTCGGTGCAGGTATCCAAGAATAGGACAGATAATAAAATTAGCCTGCAGAGTTGTTGACACTTTCCTGTTAATCTTGAACACCTCTCATCTGAAGGGTTCCATAGGCTTCCAATTCATTTATTTATTCTTTTTATAACTCAGGTTATCTGTCCCTCAGTGTGCAAGCAGGCACCTCTGCCTGGAGTGAGCCTGGGAACAGGGCAGAGCGATGAAGGTGAAGACTTCCAGGCTGAGAGTGGTCAAAGCCCAGCAGGGACAGTGGCTCTGATAGTGCCTGAAACCCTCTTTTGCTTGTGTGTAAGATCAAGTGCCTTTTGCTGAATGGTGAGATGCGGGAGGCAGAGGGTAGCCCCTGCAACAGTGGAGCTGTGGGGAGCAGAGTGCTCTGGCTTTCAACTCAAGCAAATTGTGCAGGAGGATGTGGCACCCCATGATGAACTACCCAGTAGTGCTGGTTAGCAGCAGTGACTCATGCTTTCCTGACAGTTGCAAGAAGCAGGCTTGCAAGTGGTTTGAAAGCGCAGGCTTTGAGATTTGAAGGGGTCATAAAGGTTCTTAAAAACTTCATAAAGGTACTCTTAGGCCAGAAAGCTGACTGTATCAGATTATTATTATCCCTTATTATCAGAATATCAGATCTGATTATTATCCCTTACTGATAGTTCAAACTGGCAGTGATAATGTCGCTGAGAGAAGCCTGAGAGCTATCAAAAGGGACTTCAGGGGACTGGGCAGTTAGTGGACAGAGCGGGGGTACAGGTGGTGTTTGTCTCTTCAGTGGCAGCGAGGGATACTGAGAGGACAAGGAAAACCTACCTGATAAATACATGGCTAAGAGGCTGGTGCCACTGCAGGAATTTTGGCTTTTTCAACCATGGGCTGATTTACTCAGCACCTGGACTGATGGCTGCTTATGGGATCCACCTGGGTCATAGGAGCGGAAAGAGTTCTAGCCCAAGAGCTGCCACAGCTCAATGACAGGGCTTTAAACGATCTATGATACTGTGAAGGGTGTAGGGGGTGATACTGAGCCTGCCCACAACTAAGCGTGGGACAGCATAGCTAAGTTAGAAATATAAGGTGCTAGTGGAGGCCCTCAATCTGCTGCATCTTATGATAAGTATTCTAGGCTGCAAGCGGTCCAAGAGACTCCTGGAGTCCTTTTACAATGACCTCCTGGAGGTGAAGTGTTGCTGGACCTGGTGCTTACTAATGTGAAAGAAATCGTGAAAGAGGTTAATATTGGAGACAGCCTGGGCTGCAGTGATCATGTCCTATCAAGTTCGTGATCTGAAGGAATGTGAGCCTGACAAAGATAAGAGACCGGACCTTGAACTTCAGAAGAGTGAACTTTGGACTGTTCAGGGAATTGTTGGATGAGCTCCCCTGGGAAACTGTCCTTAGGGACAAAGGAATAGAACAGAGCTGGCAGCACTTTAAGGATGCCTTTCTGAGAGCACAAGAGCTCTCCATCCCTCAGAATAAGAAACCAGGGAGAGGAGACAGGAAATCAGCATGGCTGAGCAAGGACCTGCTGGCCAGGCTGAGGGAAAAAAAGTGTCAGCAATGGAAGCAGGGATGGGTGGCCTGGGAAGAATATAGGAATGCTGTTTGAATGTAGAGGGTTGGAGTCAGGAATGCCAAAGTGCAATTGAACTTGGCAAGAGATGTGAAAAACAACAAGAAGGGATTCTTTAGATGTATCGGGCAGAACACAGAAGCAAAGGAGAGTGTACCCCCTCTGATAAATGAGAAGGGAGAGCTGACGCCCTCAGACATGGAGAAGGCTGAGGTACTTAATGAATTATTTGCCTTTGTTTTCATGTCCAGTCAGGCTTCTCATGCCTCTCCTGTCCCTGCATATCTAAGGAGGGGTTGGGGGAGCAAAATGTCTCCCAGTGTTAGATCGAAGCAAGTCTGAGACCACCTCATGAGACTGAATGTGTACAAGTCTGTATGACCAGATAACTTGCATCTCAGGGTTTTGAAGGAACTGGTTGTTGTGACAAACTGCTCTCCATCATATCTGAAAAATTGTGACTGTGTCAGGTGAAATGGACGTATAACTGGAAATAGGGAAACATAACTCTGATATTCAAGAAAAGGAGAAAGATCTGGGGAGCTACATGTCAGCTGAGCTTCATGTCTGTGCCTGGGAAGATCATGTTAAGGCACATGTGAGACAATGTGGTGATCTGAGACAGCCAGCATAGCTTCACCAAGGGCAGATTATGCTTCACCAATATGGTGCTCTTCTGTGATGGAGTGATGGAATTTGTGGACAAAGGAAAGGCAACTGATATTGTTTGTCTGGACTTGTGCAAGGCCTTTGAGATAGTCCTCCACCACATCCTTGTCTCTAAATTGTAGAAAGGTAGATTTGAAAGCTGGGCTATTAGGTGGATAAATAATTGGTTGGATGGTCATATCCAGAGGGTTTTTGTCACCAGCTCTGTGTCCAGGAGGAGGCTGATCATGTGTGTTTTCCCCCAGGGGTCCATGTTGGGACTGGTGTGACACTGGGATCGAGTGTACCTTCAGCAAGCTTCCTGATGACACCAAGCTGAGTGGTGCAAGTTAACACAATAGAAGGGAGGGATGCTGTTCAGAGGGGCAAAGACATACTCAAAAAGTAGCCACAGGAAAATCTAATGAGGTTCAGCAAGGCCCAGTGCAATGTGTGTTGTACTTTGGTTGAGGCAATCCCAGATACAAGTACAGACTACGAGAAGAACTCATTGAGAGCAGCCCTATGGAGGAAGACTTGAAGTCTTGGTGAATAAAAAGCTGGATATGAGCCAGCAGTGTACTCTTGTATTTCAGAAGGCCAATGGTATTTTGGGCTGCACCAAAAGAGTTTGGCCAGCAGAGAGAGGGAGGGCATTGTTCCCCTCTGCTCTGCCCCTGTGAGACCCCACCTGGAGTACTTCACCAGGTCTGGGACCCCTAGCAGAGCAAGGATGTGGAGCTGTTGGAGTGGATCCAGGGGAGGGCATGAGGATGGTCAGAGGACTGGAGCACCTCTCCTGTGAAGAAAAGTTGAGGGAGTTGAGCTTGTTCAGCCTGGAGAAAAGAAGGTTCTGGGAAGACCTCATTGTGGCCTTCCAGTACTTGAAGTGAGCTTACAAGCTGGAGGGAGACTGACTTTTTATATGGTCTGACAGTGATAGGACAAGGGGGAATGGCTTTAAACTAAAAGAGGGGAGGTTCTGGGTGGGCATTGTGAAGAAATTTTTTACTGAGAGAGCATTGAGGTGCTAGCACAGGCTGCACAGAGAGGTTATGGATATCCCATCTTTGGAGGCATTCAGGGTCTGGTTGGGTGGGATCCTGGGCAGCCTGATATGGTGTGTGGCAACCCTGCCCGTGGCAGGGGGGTTAGAACTGTGTATTCTCTGAGGTGCCATCCACCCTAAACCTTCTATGATTCTAAGGTCAGCACAGAAAGCCAAACATATCAAGGGCTGCATCGAAAGAAGCGAGGCCAGGAGGGGCATAAGGAAAATATTTTTTATGCTTAGGGTGGTGAGGCACTGCCATGGTCAGGCTGGATGGGGCTCTGAGCAGCCTGATGGAGCTGTAGGTGTCCCTGTTCAGTGCATGGGGGTTGGACCTTTAAAGATCCCTTTCAGCTCAAATGATTCTATGATTCTATGATTTTATGACAAATGGGCCTGGATGTGAAGGAAACTCAAAACTTGTTAGAAATTCTGGAGAACAATATCCCAGTAAGGATTAAGTGCAGGGAGAGATCTGAGGTCTAACAGGCTGTGATTGCTTGGCAGAAGGTCTGCGAAGAAGGACAGATTGCAGAAAAGCAAAAGCAAAAGGGTCATAGAGAGAAGCACAGGGACGGAACAGCAATTCCTGCAGTGAAGCTGAGTCAGGTGCAAAAAAGGATAGGCAAAAAAATTTGAAGCTATAGAAATGGAAAGTGTACAGAAATTTAAGACAGGGGAGGTTTAGGTTAGATATCAGGAGGAAGTTTTTCATACAGAGAGTGGTGACGCACTGGAACAGGTTGCCCAAGGAGGCTGTGGATGCCCCATCCCTGGAGGCATTCAAGGCCAGGCTGGATGTGGCTCTGGGCAGCCTGGTCTGGTGGATGGTGACCATGCACAAAGCAGGGGGTTGAAACTAGACGATCATTGTATTCCTTTTCAACCCAGGCCATTCTATGATTCTATGATCTTTACAAACTCTCTGTATAATATGAATGTAATAAATAATAAATGTATAATTTGTAGTATATGTTATACAATATAAACTGTACAGATGCAGGCTAATCTGCCCGTGGCTGCACAACACGCTGTCTGGGCTAGTGAGTGCCTGATAGGCACCTTGGGTTGTCATTTGATTCACTTCATGAGCTGACAAAGTGTGGGCAGAGAAGAGGCCATTTTCCCTGAACGCTGTGGCACGAGCCTTTCTGCTGCTGCATGGCAAATTGAAGCAGGGAAGCTGGAAGTCAGCCTGGCCATGCCGACGGGCTATGTTCAGTAATGGTGGATCCCCATTAAGTTCACTGTGTGGCCTTATGATGTGCAAAGAGGGGAACAAACCCGACTGAGGGAGAGGTTGTTTCAGTCGGGGACAATGCATGCAGGTGCTTAGCTGCTTCACGTGTCAGTGAACCTCTTGCTGCATGGCTTGTGTTTCGGGACAGGACTCGGGAAGCTGCAGAGCTCTTGGTCTGACCTGGGTTGTGCTCATGGTATGGCAGGATGTTGTTGCATGGAAGAAGAGAGGAGGGCCTGTGAGGTGAGGTTACTAAAATTGGATAGATAGTGTCAGGAAATCTTGCTTGTTTTACTTTATGTGGGAATTCCTCCTTTTAGAAGTGAGAAATAGGGTTGCTCTGAGCAACCTGATCAAGTGGTAGATGTTCTTGTTCATTGCAAGGGAATTGGACCAAATGGTCTTTAACAGTATCTTCCAATTCAAACCATTCTATGATTCTAAACTGCAGGGTTGTGTTAGGTTATGGCCCAGCAGAAGAAGTATTTAAAATGGGAGTTAGTGGAAAACTTGTATGATAGATGATGAAAAAACTGAGAAGAAGACGGCAATGAGGAGTGTTGAGAGGTATTAGAGGTAATATCTTCATAGGCAGTGAAGATATTGCTGGAGTTTTTATGAGTTGGTCCTTGGGCTGGTTTTACGCTCTGCTTTTATTAGGGACATTAAACATCTTGTCATAAAATAAAAAAGTAGTTGTGTGTTATTGAAATTTGCAGATGTTGCAAAGTTGGGCAGTGTTTTTAGCACACGAGTCTGCCTCATGTAAGGGATTCTGACCTACAGTGCAAAAAATGTGAATTCGTAGGCTTGGGCCCAGGGAGAGCTGTCAGTGCTGCTGGTCAGATCTGGTCCAAAGGCAAAGTACAGTTCTGGTCTTTTGTGATAAAGAAGATGAATTGAAACTGGCATATGTGCAGAATGGGATGATCAGAGGATGAAAAAGCTAATAAATGGCAGAGTTTAAAGATCTTGATTTATTTAGCCTGCAGAATTAAAACTGAGATGATACACTGCTGGTCTCTGTAAATACACTGATGTTTAGTGCCAAGAAGAGAAAAAAAGTCCTTGAAATAAAGGACAAGAAAATAAGTTTTAATGGATCATAAGGAAACTGAGGTTGGATAACTAGGAAATTTTGGGTCAGAAGGAAGTGAGATTTTGAGTTAGCCTGAAGAACTTCTGCGGCGAATTGGGAGATGAAGCTGAAACCGCTTCCTCCATACACTAAATGGTAGGCAATAGATCTATTACCATGGACAGTTTCTTCACTGAAGGTGTAGTTTCCAGAAGAGCCCTGAAACTTGAGTTACTTGGCTAGATTTGCTCACAATCTCATCTCCCGTACCTTTGCAGAAAGCCCTTCTCTGCTTTTGCATGGGCAGCCTTTCTGAAAACTGTACTATTGTATGTGACTTTTGGATGAACCAGCATTGGGAGTGAATGCAAGCCAGCCAGCAGGATGGTAGCAAGGCATGAAGGATTCTGCAGGGAGAAAGGTCTTTTGAAATAGGGGTAGGAAAAACTGATAGGTGAATCCACTTAACCCAGGGAGTCTGGGAATTCTGTGTGTGAAACTGCAGCTACTGTGGTTCTTGTTAAACTAAGATTTCAGCCTGTTTTTCAGATCAGACTTTCACAGATGCTAACACCTGTCACCACAGGCTGCTAACAGTGCCCTGTGGGATAGGTACTGCACTTTTCCTTAGGTCTTTGATTTTCCTCAGAGGACTTACTGCAGGTGCTTGCTAGGTCAGATGTTAGTTTTATAAGAGAAACTCTCAGTGATCTCCTTGTCTCGATCTCTATGATTCTGTGCTGAATATGGATTATGGCTACATTCCTGGAACAGGAGAGTTTTAGAATATCTTCTGTGTGCTTATATATCGATAAATAGAATTTATTGGACAGTGTCTATGAATTTAGCTAAGCTCTGATAAAGCAAGATCTTGAACCTTGGGTACTGGCCTGGTGGTACCAGCCATTCTTGTAGAGGCAGAACTGTACTGTAAAACTAGATCCTACTCATCCAGAAAATGCTGGGCTTGTTCAGCATGAATTTCTTCTGATTTGCTTCTCTGTGGTTGTACAGCTCCCCAGTTTCTGTTGCCCTGAATGTTTTTGCAGTCAGCCTTGTTAGCAGTACAGGAGTGTGAAAAGCTTCTGCATACTGAGTTGATCTGAGAATAGCGTGTTGAAATGACACACTAAAAGAGCATCATCAGCAGTGACACACCGAGACATGCTTGGGGATTATTCGCTGCATCAGATAAAGATCTGATGTGCTCTGTTTCTGACTCAGGAGCCAGTGGGATGTGAATGTGGCTCTCTTTTCCACTTCACCATTCATCATTTTCAAAGGCAGTGCAGAAAAAGTCTGCCCCACGGGGACTTCATTAGGGATTTTGTCTAGGTTGAGATTGGCTTTGCAGTCTGAATGTGCTTGGGCTGATCTGGTGATGTTCAATAATGCAGTTCATTTGTGTTGCATTCAGAAAGCTTAAGAAACAAAGCTTGTTGCAGTGCAAATCCATTTTTTCCCTTTTCTGAGGCCCTTTGGCTTCTTTTTCATTCCTTTTGTAATGTCAGGTTTCTGCTGTTACTTTTGATCTGAAGCTGAGATTTTAAATTTGTGCTCCATGACCACTGCTGGGAAATAAATTGGCTTCTGCTGCAGATGCTGCAAGCTCCTGAGCCTGGCCCAGGCCGGGCAGCTCTCATCTGCTCAGCTTCATTCTTTGGCTTCAACACAATTATGGAGGCACTGCAGTTGTGACTCAGGAGAAATTTTGACTTGATTCTATTACGGTTGATATGACACCGACTTTAATGGAAGCAGGATTGGACCTGCTCCTGTAAACCACCTATTAATTTTACGGTTGTGTCAGCAGACCCTGATCAAGATAAGAGCACTACTGTATTCATTATTTAAAAAACCTAAATCTAGACAGAGTTTCTTCCTGTAAGAGTCTGCAATATAAAGATAGTCTTTTAGCATATAAACATTTATTGCTTTTGAATACCTAGGCAGATATTTGGCCTGCTGGTGCCTTCATTAGGAAAGCAACTAATGCATAATCTGAACTCAGTACAGGAAACTTAGTTGGGAAGATTTGAGGAAAATCCTTTGGGTCACTTTAGAATATACAAATGTGTAAAGTTGGAAAAAAGAACCCTCGTGATTTTTTTTTTTGCATTTTAGAAGTTCTTTGGAAGATCCACGTACTTTTTGTTCCTGGTAGTCCAACTGCCTGATCTCTGACCTCTTCACTCACCCCTTCTGTTGAAATTGCTACTATATAACTAGGTTTTTTTTTGTTTCTTTTTTTTTTTTTCTTTTCTTTTTTTCCAGTCAGATTGAACTTCTTTCATCAAAGCCAAAATTAATTGCATGGCTCAAGTCTGACCCATTAAAAGACAGGTTCCAGTATTGTGCTAGTGTGAGGATCAGGGGGACAGCAGAAGAGCAGAGCTACCTGACCTGCTTAAGAATTTGATGGGTCAGCTGTGTCACTGGCAATCTAGGTGAGGGCACAGCAGCACCAAAGATATGTGGAAATCTTTGGGAATTTTTTTTTTTTTTTTTTGGTGAAGATCTCGGAGCAGCAGATCCTGGAGCACTACAGGTTTTAAAGTCTGTCTAGCAAATTTGCTGTTTTCCAGGATGCTGCTCGGCATTTTAGTGAGAAAGACTGGATCTTTCCAAAATGCCTTAGCCTGGGATGCTTTGCTTGATGATACTTAAAGTACATCCAGATCAATCCCTTTCCAGAATGACACTGTAGTCACTGATGTTCCTGTCCTCTGAGCTAGCACCTAGCAGATGTTGTTATTGGCTTTACATAAAGCTATCTGGAGTCAGGCTTTTGTTGTCAGTCCTTGGCCAAATAATCTTGATGAAAGAGTAAAACATAAAGTACTTGAATTGGATGAATTTTTGTCACTGCATATCTATTGTAATTATTTGATCTCCATAGCAATGTGTTTTATGAAGAGTCTTGAGTGTTCTGCAGCTTTTATGGTGACACTGTGGAGGAATCAAGTGCTTCTCTGATTATGGGTAACTCAAGTCTGGGGGGTACCTGCTGAGTGTAAACACTCATGTAGATCAAGTACTACCATCCCTCGTGCTATAAGGTCTTTAGAATGTGAGTTTAGCTGATCCTGCAGAAGTCATGTGCTTTCTGCTCAAGGAGGGCTATCTCCTTTAATCTGATGTTCTGTACTTAAAGAACTGCAAAGCAAAATAAAAAACACCGATGAAACCCTTTGATGCTGTGCTCAATCTTAGCTGTATTTAAACAAAACACAATTTATTTATAATCTCTACTCAGTGAAAAGCTCGACTAGCATTTCAGTTGTACAGCCTGAAGAGTATGTGTATAGCTGCAGGAGAGCAGATCTGGGTTGATATACATGTTGTCTTTTGACAGAAGAGAATTTGTGGAGCGGGAAGCTAGTGTGGGTCAGGTTACAGCTTTCAGTAAATCTGAGCATGCCTGAAATGGCTCTTTTAATGTCTCAAAATATTTGCTGCCTTTTTATCATCACAAGCCTGATTCAAGTTCCATTTAAACTGATGGTAACTTTTCTGCTGTCTTCTTTAAAAATTGGCTCAGGCCCTGTATCAGATTGCATACCACCTTGTTTTCTGATTCTTGGAAGGATTCAGCCAAGCGTGATGAATTAGATGCTTAGATAACACTGATGACTACAGCTCTTGATTATGCCAGGGAAACCAAAAATAAAATAGAGGTCAGAAGTGTGAATGGTAGTGGCATGGTATGGGTCTGGTCCTGCTGGCAGGGACAGAGGGGAACACACCTGCTTGTTCACGTGGTTTTGAAAAGTTTACTTCTTCCCCATGCTATTATTGTTGTTGCCAGCATGGAGGAGGGAGCTCCTAGCTCTCAGGGGAATGGTACTGTGGCACTGTGCAAGGCCCTCAATAGTCTCTCCCTGGAATGTCAGCTTGGCCTCCAACTGAAGATATTGCACTTTAGTTGAAGCCATCCCAGATATGAGTACAGACTGTGAGAACTCACTGAGAGCATCCCTGTGGAGAAGGACTTGGGGGCCCTGGTGGATGAAAAGCTTCACATGAGCCAGCAGTGTGCGCTTGCAACCCAGAAGACCAACTGTATCCTGTGCTGCATCAAAAGATTGGTGGCCAGCAGGGAGAAGGAGGGAATTGTTCTCCTCTGTTCTGTCTTTGTGAGATCCTGTCTGAAGTACTGCATCCAGGTCTGGGATCCCCAGTTCAGCAAGAATGTGAAGCTGCTGGAGTGAGTCCAGGAGAGGGCATGAGGATGATCAGAAAGCTGGAGCATCTCTCCTGTGAAAAAAGGCTGAAGGAATTGGGCTTGTTCAGCTTGGAGCAGAGAAGGCTCTGGGGAGACAGCATTGAGGCCTTCCAGAACGTGAAGGGTGTTTACAAGCAGGAGGAAAACCAACTTTTTACACGGTCTGATAGTGATAGGACAAGGGGGAATGGCTTTAAACAAAAAGAGGTGAGATTTAGATTAGATGTGATGACGAAATTTTTTACTCAGGGGGCAATGAGGCACTGGCACAGGCTGCATAGAGAGCTGTGGGTGCCCCATCCTGGAGGTGCTCAAGGCCAGGCAGGATGGGGCACTGGCCAGTCTCAGCTGGTGGGGAACAACCCTGAACACAAAGGAGATTGGAACTAGATGATCCCTAAGGTTGCCTTGAACCTAAGCCATTCTGTGATTCTGTGATTCTATGAAGTGTGAGCAGAGCCCAGGTGCTGAGGTGGCAGTGGGCCTTCCTCCTGCTTGCTTGGTTGGGCAGGGTTAGAGCAAACCCTGAGGGACAGAAGATGGCTGCTGGTAGGCAGCCTATGCTGGCAGACGTAAGCTCTAGTACCAAGGGGCGGTCCTCCTGTAATGGCTTTGTGTTTGGGGATTGCATGCATGAAGCGTGACAGCTGCTGCAAACTTGAAACCTCCAAGGAGCAGATATCACTAAAACCACGAGCTGCAGATTTGGCAGTGGCAGAAATGGGTGGGGGCCTAATTGGCATCTCTCGTGTTGGAGAGCTCTGTAAACAACCCTGGCGTGCTGGGATAACGTAATGCTGGATCCCCATCTGCTCCTGCCAGGGGAGGTCCGGGTGGTGCGGAGGACATGGGAATAGGAAAAAAGGAGCAATGGAGCCCAACAGAGAGACCACGATGGTCCCCTTGGTATTTCATTGTTGATGCTGAAGCCTGCTGGCTTTGCTCACGAAATGCTGGTTTTCTGCTGCCTTCATCAGGACATGGAGATAGCGCTGTTCCTGTGCCAGTGTAGCTGTTTTTTATGGTAAGGCTCCCAAGGAGAGCGGGCTGTGCCAGCTCTTACTAACTTTTTGTGTGAAAGCGTTCATCTTCAGGCGCTCTCGTAACTGCTTCGCACGGTACAATACATTCAAACACTTTAAAAAACAATATTTATTTATTTATTATGTTTAAGTGAGGGTGTATGTATAATAAAGGCCTGTATGAAATGAATTAAAAGTTTGGGAGGAGAAGCTGATGAACACTCCATTCATGCCAGAGTATCAGGTGACCTCAGGTAGGGAAAATGCGATTGCCCAATGGTGGTTTTGCCATGGCACTTGCCTCACTTCCCTTGTCTTTTGCTGTGGAATATGCAATGCATCAGAATGGCAGCATGGAGGCATAGGTATTTGCTAGGTCTGTCTTTTGGCCATGCAGGGTTTCCTGCCATCTCTGTGTAGTGCTCATGGAGAAGCAGTGGTGCAAACATGCTAAAAAAGACAACTAGTCCTTTTGACAGGCCTGTTTTCATTCTCTCTTTTAATATTCTATGAGATTATTAAATGGTGTTCTGAAAAACACTGCTGAATGAAATGGTTTGGGATAACTCTGACACTCACTGGATCAGGCATTCAGTATGCAGTGCTTGCCTCACACTGCTCTCCGCTAACTTAGGAGGAAAGTGGCACTGCCTGGACTCTGAGATTTGGCTTCTGTTTGTGGCTAGATGTTGTCCATGCAGCCAGAGACTTCCCAACATAGCATGCTAAACTGCGCCTTTATTTATGACCACTCTGGATGAGTGTTAATTATTAGCTGAAGATAGTGTGCTCTAGAGGGTGTTTGCCTTATGGCATGGGAAGGGCCAACCATATGTAACATGCATGTGTTTGTAGGCAGAGGAGCAAAGAAAACCACTTCAGAGGAGGACAGGGAATTTTTTGCTTGCTTCTCTTCACCACATAGGCCGTTTTTATTAATGTTATACAGGCATGAAAGGGATTTGTGTGAACTTATTTAGAAGACAATCTATTTAAACATAATTTTATTAACACAGCATGGATTAACACAATGGTAACACACAGCAGATACGTAGGAAGTGCTGACTGCATCCTATACGCTTCTTTTTAATGGTTGTTTGGACTCCTGGATAGATATTTTCTTGTAAAGTTCCTGTATTGATTCAGTGTAGTAGTTTACCTAAGGCAGAACTGTATGTGGTATGGAGTCATTTGCTAAACATGAAACCTGTTTGCTGTGGTAATAGGTCTGGTGATCAGAGGAGCCATTCCTTTTGTCCTTTTGAGCTATTTCCTTTTGTCATATTACAAAATAAATTTGTGCTCTGCAGTTCATTAAAAAAAAAAAAAACAACAAAAAAAGAATATTGATGAGAGTTATACAGGACCCTGTCCTGTGCTTTCATTTGTGAAGCAACACTAATGTCTAACCATTCTTTAAATTATGAAACCATCCTCTGGGCAGGATTTTTCCTATTTCCACTTATTTCCAGCTAGCTGCTTCACAGGGATATCTGTTTTAAATAAGTTGCCAAAACTTTCCTTGTGGTTGCTGTAACTGTCTGCTACACTAATTTACAGTCTCACTGTTAATGGGTCTACCTGGAAATAGAACAGTATAATTGTTTTGCTCCATATTTAGCTGCTAACCAGATGTTGTCAGGCTTCTGAATTAAATCCACTGGTTTATTTGCTTTTGTGATAGGTGCATCTTTGAACACTTGAATTACTTGAACTATTTGAGTTAAATAAAAGCTTAAAAACACAGGTAGAAAGTGGGAATGTAGTAAACTGGAGATTGATCAATTCATAGTTGAATACTATATGAACAGACTTCATTGAAAACATGTGCTATGCGGTGAAACACATGATTTATATAATTTTGAGGTCACCTCCTTATTTGGTCCCTGAATTGAACGATTTGCTCAAGGCAGGCAGCCTCCCCTTCTGCAGGAAAGCAGGTTGCTTTCCACTACTGCTTCTGCTGGGTATGTTTGGTATTTGTGTCAGCCTTCGACAGAGATGTCAGGTGACATCAGGTGTAGTGCAATAAAATATTGACACTGGAAAATAACAGAGAAATCAGTTGATTCTAGAAGTTCTGAATCTAAGGTCAAAATATTTTCAGCTGTATTTAGGGGCTTTGTAAAGGTCACAGCCAGAAGCGAAAGGACTGTAAGAGCATGTCCAGAGGAGGACCAGAAAAATGATCCAAGGAATGGAACGTGTAGCCTATGAAGACAGGCTGAGAGCTGGGGCTGTTCACCCTGGAGAAGAGAAGGCTCTGGGGAGACACAAGAACAGCTTTCCAGTATCTAAAGGGGCTGTAAGAAAGAAGGGGACAGACTCTTTGCAGAGTCTATTGTGATAGGACTGGAGAAAATGAGTTCAATCTAAAAGAAGGGAGACTGTAAGTGGATATAAGGAAAAAAAGTTTTTTATGATGAGTAGTGAGGCACTGGCACTGCCCTGAGAAGTGGTGGATGCCCTATCCCTCCTTGAGAGGATACACTCAAGGTCAGGCTGGACCAGGCTCTGAGCACCTGATCAAGCTGTAGGTGTCCCTATTCATTGCAAGGGTTGGAGTAGGTGGCCTTAAGGGTTCCTTTGAGCTCAAATGGTTCTGTCATTGTATAAAATGCAGCCACCTGCAATCAGCAGACATGATTGCCTCCCTGTGCTGGCAGTGGTGGCTTCCAGCATGTTTCCCATCCCAACCTGGTGAGGCAACAAGATGTGTGTTGGCAGGATGGACTGGCCTCACCCCTGCATTATCTTCATCCTGGCAGGATAAAACACATGCTCAAAGCGTGAGTGTGAACTAGTGTTAAGTAGTGCAATACAGGTGAATGTGCTGGTGACTATCAGTTCTTGCCTGTCTTGGTACCAGATGAACCATTCTTGTAAGGATCTTCCAGAGTATGAAAGAAGGAAAGAAGGATATACTGGGATTTTATTCCTCACATTCCTCGTATGTATTTATAATTCAAAGTCAGTGACATTCGTTTAATAGAATTATAGACTGCCTTACGTCCTTAAAGCCCACTCAGCCCCATTCCCTGCTATGGGAAGGGCTGCCACCCATAAGCTGAGGCTGCCCAGAGCTCCATCCCAGCTGGCCATGAGCACCTCCACAGATGGGGCATCCGCAGCTTCTTTGGGCACCATGATTTGCTTCAGTGGTCTTTTGTTACAAACAGAATTTCTAGAGAACCGTTTAAAGAATTTCTAATGAAAATATTGAACTTCACTGAAAGTGTGATTATTTAACTTTTCTGAATGTGTGGTTATTAGTATAATTACAGATCTGACCCTGCATCCTGATTGCTCTGTGAGGTTTTTATTGAAATATTTCCCTACAGTTCTTGTATGGATTTCTCAGAATCACATAAAAGGTAGGAGAGAACTAGCTGTGTTGTGAGAGAATGAAAAGTAAAAGCAGGCTGAACTTGTAAAATGAAGATTCAGTTTGTAAGCCTGAAATCCATTGAGTTCACCCAGCATGCAGACCTTATCCAAGGTCTGCCAGCTCAGCGCACCACAGCACTGTCATAATCAATCAAACCTGCCAGATAAAGAGAGGCTATTTTAAAATTTCTCCTTCAGGGCACGGGAAAGTACTGCTCACACGAAGATAGAAATTTATGATGATGCTAAAAAAGATGCAGATGAAGTGAATAATTAATGAATTCAAGACAGGACTGAAATATCCTCCTAAATTGTTGCTATTTTTAGTAAGGAGCGCTTCTGCAGTGCTTGTCATGTGATTCTATTGCCTTCTGAGAGCAGGAAAACAATTTGCATTAGTTTCTCTTTCCCCAATGGTCTGACAGATTCAGCATATAGTATCTCTTAGCATCTGCTTTTGCATTAAAGCAAAGAAAGTGATTTTGAACATCATGCAAAATAAAACACTAATGAGAGCTGTGCTTAAAAATGATCTTTGTAGAAGCTGAATATTTTTTATAGTACTTAGAGGCTGTACAAGGGGCTACTGCAATGTGCCTAACATTTAGCTGCTGCAGATGTCTGGTGGTACACATTGCTGCTGCAATTTCTAGCTGTCAGACTACATAGGAGGAAATTATCAATGGCTGATTGCAGGATTTGGCTCATATACAAAGATTTAATGTAAACAGGTAGGTGTTTCTTTTCTTTCTCTAAACAGCATAGGTGTTGCTGTGTTTGAGCTATTTCACAGTATGGCAGGATGCTTGAGGTGGGCAGGGACCTCTGGAGGTCACCTGCTTCACCCCTGCTCCAGCAGGGACACCAGAGCAGGATGCCCAGGGCCATGGCCAGGCACCTTTGGAAGATCTCTAGGGAGGGGAACTCCAAAGACTCTCTACTTCACACAGTAAAAGTGTCATAGTCAGAAAATGACATAAATGATTATATGCAGCAGCTCTGCGGACCTGCTCACGTTTTTATGCACTCTGCTCAGCTGAGCCTGCAGGGAGGGACATCTGGTGGTGGAACGGTTGGAGATGCTGTGAGGAATGGGTCTGCGGTCTTCTCTTCTGCTACAGCCAACTGAATTTATGCAGGGCCATTGCCTCTGCCATAGTGAATTTTCAAGTGTTTAATGTCCCCCTGCCTGGCCCTGGAGGGGATTGCTCCTTCCTGAGAAGTGATGAGGTTCCCAACGGAGTCAGGAACTGCTTGCTGCCTTTCTAGACTAACAGACTAGTCACAAGTTAACTACAGGAAAAAAACCCCACAGAAAAAAGCCCCTCTAAATCCTAACCTTTTTGGCATTGAAGAAGATCTTGGATTTGCACCCTTGTCCCCAGGTAGTAGGTGGAGTGCTGACTGGTTGCTCTCCCATGTGGGTTGGTTCCTATGTGACTGCTGTGAAGTATGTAGGGCTCCCTGGATCCTAACAGGACCCTGGTCTCCAGCCCCAGTGGGGTGCAGACCCCTCGTGGGGAGCAGGTGCTTGCCATGCAGTCAGCAAGATGAAGTGTCACCATGAGGACACAGTGCTTTGGTGCCAGGGCCTCTCATGGATTGCTGGGACCACTCCACTCCCAGTCAAACCCTTTGGTCTCAAGGTGCATGCTAAGCCATCTTGGCTCTGTCAAGGAGAAGGCATTTCTGGGTATATCTTGAAACAGCAGAAAAACCTCTGGACTGCAGCATGTTGCTGTAGGAAAAGAGCTTGTGAGTCCTGAGACACAGAAGTGACCTTCAAAGTCTCCTTCAGCCCCAGGCCAAATTGCAACATAGTGGTGGTACAGTTTGTGAAGCTCCTGGGTTAAGCTGTGGATGGTGGTTTATTGGAAGGAACTGGAGTTTGAGATATGGCTCCTTGGTTGTGCTCAGGTTGTAGGTGTACGTGCCATAAAGGCTTTGCTGCACCTGGCCCTTGGTCTCTGTCTTTCCATCTCTATGTATCTATCTGAAAGGGTCATTTAAAGTTTTAATTTCTCTAAGGCATATGCACACGTGCTTTAAATGTTGACATGCTTACAGAATCCGGCGCTGTATGAAGTTTTGTAATCAAGAGGAGGTGATCCTCAAGTAGAAGTTGAATTTGGTAGATGTGAGTGCTATTTGATTGAAAACTCTTGTAAAAATATTAAATTATCATTACTGTATTTTGTACCAGCTGATAAGACTATTCCCAAGTTTATTCTTCCCAACTTTCCATCAGCTTCCCCATATTAGAGGCTAATACTTTTTTTCCAGTCTTCTTTCTTTTGTGTAAGCACTTCCTAACTTATTCAAAATAAATCAGGTTATAAGCAGCTGTTTTTTAAGCCAACCTCATTCATTTAGAGCAAAAGAGTGTAGGTGATACACACTGACTCAATGAGAAAGTGAACTGGAAGGAGTGGGACTCTCTGACAAGGGAGATGGTGAATGGCTGATGCCTTTAGTGGATGTCTTCCATAGGATGGAACACAAAAACAATGCTTACATAGTCTGGAAGCCTGTCTTCACCTAAATTCATCTCAGCACTTAGAGTTACTACTCCTGTTTGAGGCTTTTGTGAATTGTGGTTCTGCGATAACAAACCAAATGATGGGTATTGAATTGCATCCTTTGTAATTAATGAGATGCACTGAGTACTCCTGGTGATAAAAAGATGTAGAGATTTTAAGATCTTGAATGATATCACCACTCTACAAACCTTTCATAATGTCTGTTCAAGCACTTGCACTCATGATCAAGCAATTGCTTATATAAGCCCAGTAATATTTTGTGAGCTGCCTTGGGATGATCATAAATTAAAATCCCTGTTTCCATTTTCATTGGTGCTGACTTGATTTTGACAACAGTGCTTCTGGAGGATCATTTCTGCTTCACACACTGTGTGCTACCCATGTGACTGCTTTATGAAACACTCAGCAATCCTGCTTTATTTAGTTAAAACTGGGATTATTCACTGCCAGGATTAATTCTGTAAATTGAACAAGGAAGTTCTGATTTTGTGCAGTGAAATTCATAATTCTTTACGAAATAGATTTTTTTATGGCTAACTCCTTACCAATTTTTCTTTTCTTTTCATAGGAAAAATTAACCCAGGAGTGTGTATTCAGAGAGCAGTTTGAAGAAAACTGGTATAACACATATTCATCAAATCTATATAAACACGTGGACACTGGAAGACGATACTACGTTGCGTTAAATAAAGATGGGACTCCAAGAGAAGGGACTAGGACTAAACGGCATCAAAAATTTACACATTTTTTACCTAGACCAGTGGACCCTGAGAAAGTACCTGAACTATATAAGGATATTTTAAGCCAAAGTTGACAAAGACAATTCCTTCACTTGAGCCCTTAAAAAGTAACCACTATAAAGGTTTCATGCGGTGGGTTCTTATTGATTAGCTGTGTCATCACATCAGCTCCACTGTTGCCAAACTTTGTCGCATGCATAATGTATGATGGAGGCTTGGATGGAACATGCTGATTTTGTTCTGCACTTAAAGGTTTGTCCTCCTGGAGGAGAGCCTATGCCCACTCGCTTGATTTAGTACGAGAGGGAGAGCGCGAGAGAGTGAGTGAGAGCGAGAGGAAGCGAGAGCGTGAATGGGAGTGAGAGAGGGGAGCCAGAGGGAGGAGGAGAACGGCCTGATGCATGCTGGGGAATGGACACGCTTTTAAATTTTTGATCAGTTGTACTTCGTCATATATCAGCATAGCTGCCATACTTTGATTCATCGGGATTTTTGGCTGGTGGCCTGCTCAAGTGTACGCTGCATTTACAAAGGCATGGAGGGTGCAGTCTCACGTAGACAAGAGACTTTTCAGTTAATCGCTCGCTGGGTCTCACCCCGCTGAGTTTAAAGCAAAGACCTCTTAGTAAAAACAAATAAAAATAAAAAGTTAAATTTATTTATAGAAATTCCAAAGGCAACATTTTATTTATTTTATATATTTATTTATTATATAGAGTTTATTTTTAATGAAATATGTACAGGCCAGATAGGCATTTTGGAAGTTTTAGGCTCTGTAAGCATTAAAATGGCAAAGGCCACTATGAACCTGTGGTAAATTCATGCAAGTAAATATAAAGGTGCATGGATAAAGAGAATAACAATAAAAAGGTAATAATAATAAATACTAGTGACCCTCATGTACTAAAGGCGACAATCTCTTTTGTGCCCATATTATTGTAAAAGTATGCATACCACTCATGACACTGAGTACTCACTCTTCTGACTGCTTGTTTCATAGCTTACCCCCAGAGGATTAAAAAGAAAACTGGGTCTCCAACTATTTTTCTGTGTCTGTAATATTTCCTCTCTGGTAAAATGACTTATTACATCATTGTAAAATTCACAGCTGTGGAAAATATAAGGGTTGGAATATATTCTACTTGTTAAAACCTATTGCAGATCATACCAAAGCTAAATGAGAAGTATGCTTTTTTTTTTTTTTTTTTTTTTTTTTCTCCTCTAAAGCAGAATTCCAGAAACAGCATAAGTAATATCAACAGTTGTACTAATTTTAAGATTCCTCAAATAGCACATAAGGGTTTCAGAGGGCAAGAACCAGGCTAACAGGATCAATCTTGTAAATGTGTTTTATTTGTGCACTTAACTATCTACTATGAAATTATACAAGTTCCATAGGGGTCATTGTAACATCTTTTATGGAAAATTGCTTTCAGTGTGAACTGTCATAATACATGATATTAGCACCCTTCTTAAAGTAAAACTTGCAAAATGAAACTAATAAATCTCTATCAATAATGACAATGGGGGGAAAGTATTAGACTTTTTTCTTAAAGTATGTTCAGATATTCATGAACTGTGAAATAACAGCGTGTAATACTTAAGGAACTGTAGCATTGTATGTTAAGCACACAAACACATTGATGAGCTGTTACCATTTGGGAATTAATCTGTAGAAAGAAACATTTTTTTTCCCCAGTACTCTGAAGGTTAAAAAAAAAGAGAGGAAAGTCACATGAGGTCCGCACGACAAATGCATTTTGGAGATGTTGCATCCTTTAGGGTTCGAACCTGGTGCCATTAATGCGAGCACAGCTTTTGCTGTGGGGTCTGGAGGGAGCGTGATACCCCGGCTGCCCTTGGCAGCACTAGAGCTGAGCCAAAACATGCTTTGGCATAGCTGTAACTGTACCCTGCTCACAATTATGTAATCCTGATTTGTTTTTTCTCTGATGCACACCTGTCTGTGCAGTATAAACAGATAGGATTCGAGGCATAAGTCTGCTCTGGAATAGCTCATGGCTCGGTGTGCTTGGTGAGCGGGAGCTCTCTGTGCTCTGTGGGTAGGAGGAGCCATGCCTCAACTAGGAGATACCAGCAACCTTCACTAAAAGATGGCATTTTGTTGTAATGTTTTTGAGTGATAAAGACACTTGGAAGCAGATTGTTGATTTGTAAGATGCAGTCAGACACATGCACTTGCCTGGGGACTGCTGTTGCTGAGGGGCCAAAGCCCAACCTTCAGCACAGCGGTTGCGGTTGGTTTCCAACCCTTTCAAACCTGCATGTAAATGTGGCTGCAGGTTATCCAGGTGCTGAATGGTTGGGCCAGGAGCACAAAGCCTTGCAAAAGCTCAAACAAGTAAGCGAGCTCCTGGGACGTGCTGGGTTCACCACTTGTCAAACAGACCAATGGTACTCAAGGAAGGACGGCTGTGACTCTGTGTTTTGGCAGAAAATCTTGTGTGTGCCAAGAAGTGAACTGCAAAGTTTAAAAACCTGACGAGTAGAGGCCAGGGTGCTAGGCCATGGACTGAGTCTTAATGTTCAATTGATTTGGATTTTTAGTCATAGACAAATCATTACTACTCGTTAACATGTTCTAATTTTTTTTTTTTTTTTTTTTTTTGTATTTTTCTAAAGAAAGGATTAAAACCAAGAAAAATGTTATGAGTTTATGGCAGTCCATATAAATAAACTGTATCCAATTTACTCTAATAACCCATAATGGTGTGTAAATACTGACTTTCTGTAAATATGGAAACATGTAATTTAACACAGGCGTTACTGTGAGACTGGATGGTCCAGGAGCTGGCAATTTACCACTCGTTGCATGTTGACTGGGCCTAATCCAGCCTGGCTCAAGGACCGAACAACAGATTTTGTTCAGTCACTTGTGCAAAATGAGTTATTTCTGTTTTCTGGCGGGGGTGGACAAAGCCTTAGTCCCCTGGGTGCTGCTTGGCTTCCGTGCCAGGGGCATGGATGCGCTTCAGCTCCTCGCTCCTCCCTGCTTTGGTCCCAATGTAGCTGAGCTGACGTGGGCACACGTGTGCTGCTGCTGCCCCGCAGCCGTGCACAAACAGAACTCTTCATTTCCTACTGCTGCCGATCTGACACCCCTTTTTAGCATTGAAATTCACTTGAAGAGAAATCTGAGGGGGAAAAAACAGAGCAATTGGTGTTATTTACTTGACATTCTGTAATGGTGTGTAAAATACATACAGAATTCTGTAAATTGTATAAATACATTGCTATAGAATTTTGAAAATTGGTATTATTTGCTTGATGTGCCTTCACAGCATTTTCTTAATAACTGTGCATATCTGTAATAATGGGATTGCAGAAAGACATCATCTTTTTATGCCTGGAAAGGATGTGAGAAAATTTCAGGAGAACCAAGAGCAGGATGATTTTCTTTCTTTTTTTCTAAGTTGGAAGAAACAGCAAAAAATGGATAAAGTATTTCACCCCACGTGGATCTGTCAACTACTGGGTGAGCAGCATGGGCGAAAAAGGCGATGGAGATCCAGAGAAGCTTTATGGCATTGACTGGTTTGGGGCTACAAGCACACCATGTCAGGCTGAGCTCCAAGCCCAGTGGGGTGGGTGAAACCTTGGCAGTGCAGGGAACAGAAAGGGAAAAATCAGAGGAAAATTGTTTTAGACTACTACTGATTTGTGCAGAACTTGAACTGCCTGCTGCCAACTGGAAGGGAAAAAGAAACACCTATCTGAATGACTGGTGTAACATTGGAAGTCTGGAGATGGGACTCTCCAGTCTCTGAAAAAGTCGCTCACTACTACTGTCCTCATGGAAGAAGAGAAACATGTTTAATACACACTGATCACAGGGAATTGATCAGACTGCTTCCAGAGCAGTCCCAGGTTTCTCTGGAAATGGAAAATGGCAGGAAGTAGGAGAAGATGCACCTGGAGCTTCCATGTCTTCACTGCATGTCTCAGAGTCACTTCCATCTGCTGCTTAGTCTATGCTCTGCTCTGCATAATCTTATAGCATCACAGAATCGTTTGAGATGGAAGGGACTCTTAAAGGCCACCTAGTACAACTCCCTGCAGTGAACAGGGACACCTACAGCTCAATCAGGTGCTCAGAGCCCCATCCAGCCTGACCTTGAGTGTCTCTGGGGACAGGGCATCTACCATCTCTATGGGCAACTTGTACCAGTGCCTCACCATCCTTATTGTGAATATTTTTTTCCTTGTATTCAACTACAGTCTCCCCTCTTTTAGACTGAACCCTTTTCCCCTTGTCCTATCACAACAGACCCTACTAAAGAGTCTGTCCCCTTCTTTCTTGCAGCCCCCCTTAAATACTGAAAGGCCATTCTCAGCTTTCCCCAGAGCCTTCTCTTCTCCAGGCTGAACAGCTCCAGCTCTCTCAGTCTCTCTTTTGTATCAAGCAAAGAAGCAAATATAAGCTCCAGCTCTGCTACCCTTGGATATGGAAGCAGAAATAAATGGGTGGCCACCCATACTGGGTACCTCTTTGTTCAAGCTCCTGTCCCGGCTCATGACATCACACATGATACCTGTGACGCCCATCACAAATTGTCCTTGCTTTGCAAATGTGGAGATCTGTCTCCTTACAATTACAGCTTCTACTGCAGATGTGCGAGGTTCTGTTTTTTTTAGAAATTTGGCTGAAATCTTGGAGATTTGGCCCCTGCTGGTGTAGCTAGATAGGTGCAGGCAGTCATATTTGGAAACAGGGACCTCAGTGAAGAAGCAGCCAACATCCTCCTCAACATTTTTTCCTCGTGGCACATCATTTACTGATCTACGAACAAAAACCAAAAGACTTCTGTTTTCCAGACTTTTCTCTCTTCTCTTAAGCTCTTGAGCTGTCCATGGGTTGCTCACAGTGCAATCCTGCTCTGCCTTAGCATCAGTTTTCACCTTCAGAGAGCGTTAAAAGGGGCTTTACATCTACCTGCTGACTCAGTACCAGGGACATAAGCTGAACTCCTGTTGTCAGGAATTGGGAGAGGCCTACCCAGCACCTTGCAGCTGAACATTTGGCATTATGAAGTGAGCAGGGCATGACTAATTTTTCCTTGAAATCCTTGAAATTCAGGATTTATAAAATTTATTCACCAAGCACAAGAACATCCACAACAGTTAGTGATTAAAACAAAGGAGATGCTATCGTGCAAAGTGTCTCAATGGTTCTGTTGTGTGCTTACCTTGAAAATTGAAATAAAAAAATACTTTTTAATGGTCAGGAATTTAGAATGAGAATAATAATCAAGTTTGACCTGTTAAGGAGTTTATAAAACAGTTCTGTTGTCTTTTTTTTTTTTCCTCCAATGATTACATAACTTTAATAGCTTGTGTACATTTTCCCCTACCTGATTCTATTAGAAAAGATTCTTTAATTTTTCATTCAGTATTTCTGAAGTCTGGTTTTCTACATATAATTTTTTAGAGCTATTCTGGTCTGTGCCCTGTGGCAGGAAATTCAGTGTGAGATCCTTGGTTAGGACAGATGACTGTGTGCATTACAAAGATGCTGCAGTGATGCTCAGACTGGATGGTGTAGTCTATAGGATGACCTTGTCCTGTGGTAGCTATCAACAGAAGGCCGCAACATTATTAATTGCATAAAGCATTATATCTTGATGTTTTCCTGGGAGAGATCTTTTAAAATAGTCCTCAAGTCACACAGACTTTATTAAGCCAGTCTCTCAAACAGACACTCACAGCTGTCCTACCATGGAGAGCAGTGTATAAATTACAGTTTAGCTGTGTATTGCTTAGTGATGCAGGGGGTTTTCATCTCATAGCAAAACAAAACAAAACAAAACAAAAAACCCAACCTTATTTATTCATTTATGTATTTTTAGGTCAGAGAAAGTTATTTTTATATGCAATACTCACACGTAGCAACTATGGCACTAAGTCAAAAGAATTCTGCAATTAGACTGAACTGTCAACATATTTCTCCCATTTCTGTTTTCTTGAGAAATCACAGACAATAAAACTATGGTGATATGCAAGCTATGTCCTGTAGATTTTTCATGTCCAAAGGTCCTGAATATGTATGTATATCTTACTTACTGGAGGCAGTAAGTCTAGGTGAAAGGAGCATTTCTGAAATGCTGTAATACATTTATTTTATTGAAACTGTCTCCCTGAGTGTAGCTTTAAATAAAACTATTATTATTCCTACCTTTTCTGAAAGGGTAGATGTAAACACTGAAACAGTGCCATGAAATATTCTCTTACAGCTGTGCTTGAGTGTCTATTTCTTTATTTTACACCTCTTATGTAATGTAATTTCTACTTCTTTTTAGAAACCTTTGCATTGTATAAATATCCTACACACATTGACTTTGTTACAGCTAAATTATGTATGACTACCTTCTTCAGATAACCTCATTTTCTAGTTCTCCCATGTTTTGGCAGACAAGACAGTAATATTACATAACATTTCTCAGCTAGCTTCTTTTTTTTTTTTTTTTTCTCATCCTGATAAAACCAGTATTTTTCATGTGGAGACTGTAATTAATTTCATAGCTCTTCATAAAGAAGCCGTGGGCTGAGACCCGTGTTCAGCCTCATCTTCATTCTAAGGAAGAAGAAGACTTGCTGGCTGTGATTGTCAGTGCATTTTCTCCCTTGGAACATTGGTTTGACTCCAGATGAAATCAGTGCTCATATCTTCTTCTTCAGGATGGTTTGGGTCTATCTCACCCCTTGCCTCCGAACAGACTCATTAGAAGACTGCCCCATATATTCTATCAGTTTATTCATTTGTGGTCTGGTTAACTTGAAGTCTCTCCTTCTCAGCTTCCCTGTATTACGTCTTTCTTGTACTGGGGTCCCCACGCATGGACACAGTACTCCAGATAGGGCCTCACAAGAGCAGAGTAGAGAGGGACAATCACCTCCCTGCTGGCCACTCCTCTTCTGATAGAGCCCAGGATACCATTTGCCTTCTGAGCTGCAAGAGCACACTGCTGGCTCATGTTGTTTTTCATCTACCAGGACTGCCAGGTCCCTTTTTAAGGGGAAGTGGTTTTAAGTCGAAGGAGGGAAGATTTAGGTTGGATATCAGGAGGAAGATTTTCACAGAGAGAGTGGTGAGGTGCTGGAACAGGCTGCCAGAGAGGTTGTGGATGCCCCGTCCCTGGAGGTATTCAAGGCCAGGTTGGATGGGGCCCTGGGCAGCCTGGTCTAGTGTTAAACGGGGAGGTTGGTGGCCCTGCCTGTGGCAGGGGGCTGAAGCTTCACGATTTTTGAGGTACCTTCCAACCCAAGACATTCTATAATTTTATGATTATATGACTTCTCATTTGAGTCATGTAATGACTCAACACATACGTTAAAGTTGTAGAGTTCACTTGTCAGTCACATTCGTCATAAGACTTGAGGTATATTCTGGAGAATGAAAATCACATACACATTCCCAATTTCAGTAAGAAAGTTTTCCTCACTGGTGCCAGTCCATCCCATTGTCCTTTAGAGAGAAGTGGCTCTTCTGGCTTTCTCAGTTGGCATGGAAATCAGTACCAAACGACCTGCTGTGTCACCTGCTCTTCAGTATTAGCTCTTTTCCTTTTCATTCTCTTCCAACCATTAGTTTTAATCTTAATGCTATTTTGTAGTATTTGGATGTTGAGACATATACTGTCTAGGAAATCTGCTTTTTTTGTAACAGTCGTGGTCGGATCCAATGCAATCTCATTTCTAATCAAGCCAGCCTGTATTCACTGGAGAAAAAGGGGGGGGGGAGGGGGGGGAAGAGAGGTAAAAACAGTGATGGAAAAGAAGATTATACAATGCTACCATTTATTTCAAGTGGGTTTGAACGAGAGCTAGTGTGAACTTTCCTTTGTTAAGATACATATGAGGAAATTTCTGTACTCTTAATGGTCTTTCTGTGAGACATCCCAGACCTGGATGCAGTACTCCGGATGGGACCTCATGAGGGCAGAGTAGAGAGAGACAATCATCTCCCTGGCCCTGCTGGCTACCCCTCTTCTGATGGAGCCCAGGATACCGTTTGGTACATAAACGTAGTGGCTGTGACTTTAAAAAACATGCTCTAGATGGACAACAAACTTGAGGGTATATGTGAATATGCACCTTTCCAATTTTGTTTTTACTTCACTTATATAACTATTTAAAAATTGGTCAAGATAATCCTGAGCTGAAATTGTACATTCAAAGCCTTGTTACTTATAGTCATAGTTGCAGAGATGATAATAGTGAACTTCTCCACAGCTTATGAAGCAATGTGCAGCAGAACATTACTTGTCTTCTTGATGGACAATGTGATTTGTTCACAGAAATGTAGTCTTGGAGACTGCGTCCAGCTGTTACGTGGCTATGCTGAGCTTTTAATGCCCAGTAAAAGTGCTTACTGCCCACCTGCCACAGACGCTCATTAAACCTTCCCTTCAGCTGCCTGTTGCCAGCTGTGAGGCTGAGCTTCCACCAGAGCAAAGGGCTTTTGCAGGCTGAGACTCTGCAGGGAAAGTCCTTCCCAAGGAGGTGAAGCCACAGCCCTGTAAAGAGGAGTGAGGTGGCAAACAGAGAAGTGAAGGAAATTAGGTTCATTTCAAAACATATACAACAAAGGTCTTGGGTTTACCTGGGGAGTACTAGCACAGTATGAAAACATATAGATTGTGGAAATATATTTTTTTCTTTTTAGCAGCTCTAGATCATTCACTGTGCACTTTTAATGAGTGATCTCTGTCCTCTAGTGTTATTTCCACGATACAAGTGGCACTAAAAGCATTCAGACCAAAGAGGGGAGTTTGGTTTGCAGCCTGCTGGGACCTTTCTGCATGTGCTAAGGTCTGTAAAGGTCGATGAGGGCTGCTCTGAAAGTAATGCCTCCTGTTCTATAATGTTGGCCCATGACATTCAGAGGGAGTTGATGGTGGTATGGCAGTAGAGGCCGAGCCTTCCCGCCAATATCCTGTTACATGTTGTTGCTGTGTGACAGATGGCAGCAGAGGGGCAGTCTGACAGGATGGTGTCTGACATGGAAGTGTGTGGCAGCTATGTAAACAAAAGCCACTTTACAGACTGTCATGCAGATTTTTACAAGTGTGGCACACAGGCTCTTATTCACTGCTGGCAAAAATGCCTAGCCAATGGTAGCAACTACATAGAAAAATAGAGTTTTGTAACTGAGAATTTGCTCTAAAAGCAAATGTTATTGTGCTATTTGTATCAGTAGTGGTTTCCAAGCAAATAAATTGGAGGCATTACTTTTGGAGCAAGCCGTGAGGAAGTTGACATGAGCAAATGGCGAGGAGGAAGCTGACTGAGATATGAGAGAGTCCAATGTGAAGGAGACACCCATGTCCCTTCTTTGCAACATCCCCAGGACACCAGGGCATTATTGAAGGCATGAAAAACTTGCTCTTAATTTGTCTTCATATAAATGGATTAACAGCTAAACTCTGGCTTGGAGATAGCTAAAACTTCTGTGATCAGTATAACCAGAGTAACTAATGAATCAGGCTTAATGGTGAGAGAAGGTAGGAAAACTCTGAAGTTTTCCTTTCTTCTGTAATGTTACTCCTCAAATACACAACTGGATGTTTTGTGTAGGGGTGTTTGTCCGGCTGTGATCATGCTCATTGACATCTTGATCTCCAAACTGTATGAGTATTGGAATAGGAATTGATGAACCAGTACCTGAACACATTTTGCAGTTCTGGGAGGCAGCTGATTCTAACTGCAGCCAAACAGTCTATATTTGACAGTATGGTAACAGAAAATATAGGAGAATGCTTGATTTCTGAACTGAAATAAAATAAATCTAGGGAATATCAGACAAAAAACCAACATTGATATAATGAAACACTGGGAAGAATGATTGCCCTTCCTGACTGAAGTTTTGCCCTGAATATTTTCCCAAATCTTTTTGAGGCTGAGCATTCAGCACCAGAACTCTTGTGAGATCTGTAAAAACAGAGATCACTGGCTCCTGAAATCTCCAAATTGGAAAACTGTCTTTGACAAATGGATAGCTATGTTACTTAGTGAGGTGAAGTGGAAGGGCTGAAATGGGTATTTCATCGGCAGATATTTAGAAGCCCCTTGTCTTCCCTGTGCTTTTCCCTGCTTTGTTGTCTGCTCCGATCTTGGCTTGAGTCTCGCTGTCCCTGTCCTTCAGGTAGCTGCAAGATGCTCACCTGTCCTTGCAGGTCATTTGCTGTCACCATCTCAGTGACTCTGCAGTTTAGAATCTCTCTGGTTTCTCACTGTTCCTCTTGACTTGCATGTGTTGTGCAAAACTGGGCACAGCACTCCTGAACATCCCAATACTATGTACTGCAGAGATGTCCTATCGTCTCCTTCATAAAAAATAATCTCCAGGGACTCCAATGAGCCAAGACCCTTTCATACCATGGGATGCAGTTACTAAACCCTAATCCTATTTCTTGTCCCTGCTTTGAAGCATTGTGTTACAGTGTTGTGTCCAGTTATTTCTGTATATCCAAATGTGGAGATCTGCTAGAAGCATTTGGTTCACTAAGACTAAATCTCTGGGCTCTGCAGAGTGTGGTGCAGCAGAGTGTGTTCTTCCCAGCTCCCTCAGAGCACAGTGACCTTCAGCAGATTGGTCCTTTCTCTGAAAACAAAAAACATTCATCTGGAATGTTAATTAATCTGCAGTTAGCAGGCTATCAGGCTTGGTTTTAATTTGTGCTAATGACAACACATATTTGAGGAGAAGCTGCTGAAAAATATCAATACTGACTATGGAATCTGGATCAGTGGCATTTTAGGGGAGTTTTTACCATTTCGCTTCACATGGGTTGCTTTTACTGGAGTTTTTAAGTTACCAGCTTTTGGACTGACCTGTCTGAGTTGCATGAAAATGTAGCTGAGAAACAAAGGGCTGAGAGAGAGAGATGAAAACATTATCTCCCTGCAAGGCACGTTTATTGCTGTAAAGCATCAGAAATTTGCTTGCTGCACACTGCTACTGGTGGGGAGGCAGCTGTGGGCTCACAGCATTGTTGTCCAAGGGGCTTATCAGTCCATAGGGATGTTGGAGGCCTACGAATGCTGGTCAGCCCTGGGCCAGCCCAAGGAATGAGGTGGCAACTCCTGTGGTGGGGACACAGCTGGGGCACCAGGAAGGGGATCATCTCCTGCTCAGGGCACCCTTTGCTTGCCTTTCTTTTGGCCACCCAAAAACTCCTGTCAAAGCCGATGAGCCAATCCTGAAAGTCAAACATTATGCAGGTGCCAGGCAGAACACTGGCAGACACTGATCCTGTCTCATGCACCAGATTTGATTTTCTTTGACTGCTGCAACAGTGAGTAAGCAAAAGCGGAGTTCCTGACCCTGGAAAGACCAGCAGCATGAGTCAGGGCTCAGTAAGCACGTTCCCTGCTGTTAGGTGGTTGCTATTTTGTAAACTCAGCTTCCTCTCATGCTGGGACAAAAAAAAAAAAAAAAAGAGGTAAATTAAGCAAATGGTACAGTTCTGCTGCTGTGCGTACTGTGCATTTTCAGCATTTCTCTCATCCTTCCCAAGGAGGTTTCTCTCCTCTCTGATTGCTGATGTTCCAGCCAAGGCAGAACAAGAAGGATACTCAGAGGATGGCACCGCTCCCTGCCAGGCACGGCTTGTTGAGCAGCCTGAGTGAGCTCTGACTGTTTGGTTTTGCAGATTAGGCCAGGGGCTTTCATAATTTTATGTCTCAGACAGCAGTGACCACCCAGCCAGGCTTTAGCAAATAAAATACCATAAATACATTCTGAAAAATGTGAGCATAATACTCATGAAGGACTATTAATGCGTGCAGAAAGTATGCAGGCTGCAAATACACCTTTGTCCCAACCTGCAACATTCCTGTCACTTTGGTCCTAATGGAGAGAGCCAGTTATGGTTTTATGATATAGATTATGGGCAAGTGCCTGTTGCTCTGAATATCAGTCACCAGTTTTGCTGCTGAATTTGACAAGGTTTGAGTTTTTTTCTTTTTACCTAATCATAGGGAAGGTAGTCAAGTTGCTCTACCAAATCATTTCATTATAAACATATGCAAAAACCAATCTGTTATTTAGAACTGGTGCATATATTTTTTGAACACAATATACTCTATCTGAAAACTTGGATCACAGACGTGAAAAAACTTCTTGGGGCATCATGCAAGAACTAGAATTATTTCTTACTGGATTTTTTTAAAAATATATTTTAAATCCACCGAAGTGGAAAGCTTCCATTTCAGAGGCATTGGAGGCCTTTTTTGCTAGAGGTGGAAAAACAACAGCAACCAAAGCCTTCAGGGAGAAAACTTCAGCTGAGCTAGACAGTTCAAGAGAAGAGACCTGTGTGGAAAATGTACTTTGGATATGCAACATTGGAGCAATATTTAAATTGGCCATTTTCTGTCAGACTGGACTCCAGTCTGACAGTCCGTGCAAGGCCACACATGCTCCTCAAGTCTTGAACACTTTTTTTCTTGTATATGTGAGACAACTAAAGCAGAGCAGACCAAAGGATGATTTTGGGAGCTCCCACAATGCAAAAGGAGTCATGAAATGTTGAGTTGTTTGGTCATTCTTATTATGGCAGACTGAGGGAATCTGTGAGCTCCTGGCCAATGACTCTCTGTGCTGATGAGCGATGGTGTTTAAAACTGGAGAAGGTGGGAGGTGGCAATTCCCTCACAAGATGGATGGTGATGCTGAGTTGAAAACTACATGAACGTTGCACCAGTGGGTCTGCCTGACATGTCCTACTGATGTAATTTCAGCTGCAAAATAGGAAATACTGTGAGGATACCCAAGTGTCTGTAGTCTCTTACACAAATGGCTCAATGCTGGAAGCAGTTTATTCCTTCCGGCTCCACACTGAACTTGATTTCTCTTATATTTCTCTATTTGACACTTTCTATTTTTAGATTACTGATTACATAGATAGAGTATTTCCTATATGGGACCATCAGGTTGTACCTTCTTTCAGGCACAACCTTCCACTAAATGGACAGAAAGATGGACATCTGGGGGGAGAGTTCCCCCACCTTGTCCTGGTAAGAGTCGGGAAGTCCTTCCTGCATCCTGTGCTTACAACACTGTGGAGTACCCCCGAGAGGAACAGTAGCACTGTGATTTTCATGAAGTTGTTCACCCATTACTTGTCCAACCTTTTCAATGCAAATGTTCCTCACAGAGGCTCTACCCCCATCACTCCACAAAAGTTAATGCTTTAGGGAGAAGTGGCTGCAAGTCACTGTTTCTAAGAACACCACACTTGCAAATTCCTAGAACACTTTTGCTCTGTGTAAGTAAGCGGGGAACGTTGTTTTGCTAGACAGAGTATGTGAATGACAAGCCAATGCCCATCGACTCAAGTCCTCTGGAATGCGAATAGATTTCCAGCACAAGGCTGAATACTTCTGTTTGTTAACTCAGTGGAAACCACTTGGAATAGGAACATATTCGAATCATGATTGAGGCGTTTGAAATTAACACAAAGCACTCCTGCTGGCTGGGAGTCCAGCTGCTGAAAGTAGCCACGAAACCAAACTCGTCCTTTTCAGGTTGATTACTTAGAAAAGGTTCTAGAAAGCCTGTGCTGCAGATTTGTCAGTTCTGCCCTGTTGAAACTGATGCTGAGAGTTCCTCTGCATTGTCTTCCAAAGTACTCCTAGCCCAGGCATGTTATGCAATGCTCAGCCTCAAAATGCAGGAGCTATCTAATTAATCAAAATCATTTCTCAACATTTTTGCACCATTAAATTGTGTCAGGTATCAACAATTCCTGGAATTTTGAGAAATGAATATCCAGGAGGCTGCTGTGTTTCCTCTCTCCCCAAACCCAAGCTGGCCCTAGCAGAGACCGTGCCATAGCAGAATCTCTCTGTGAGAAAATGGCCATCAAAGTGCAGGTGTGGGAAGAGATTTGCCATCCTCACAGTAATCTGTGTTTTCATATTTTGCTGACATAGAACTGTGCCAAAGGACCCTCCCTAGCTGCTGGAGCTGATGACTAATGAGAATGCTTCTGGTTCTCAGAGTCTGAGAGTGCAGCATTGAAAATCTGTTGAGAACTGACGCTTAGAGCGCTAGAGAAGCATGAAGGTAGAATGTTGTGGTTCTTTTTTCTTCTTCAAGGAAAAGGAACTTCACTTTGCATTGACATAACTATACCTAATCAAAGACCTGCTGGGTCTCCTAGGATCATAGAACGGCAGAATCATTTGAGTTGGAAGGGACCCTTAAAGGCCATCTCGTCCAACTCTCCTGCGAAGAACAGGGACACCTGCAGCTCCATCAGGTGCTCAGAGCCTTGGTCAGCCTGACCTTGAGCATCTCCAGGGATGGGGCATCTACCACCTTACTCGGTGCCTGTGCCAGTGCTTCAACCTTATTGTAAAAAGCTTCTTCCTTATATCCAGTCTAATAGATCTGAAATCTTGCTTTGAATTTCAAACAAAAAAAGGATGTAATTGTGTTAGTTTTTATATTATCAATTGGATTTTATATGTGAGATTCAGTATTATGAATCATGGTCTCCAAGAATGCTGTTTTTTAGATAATTCAACTACAGAAAAGTGTTACAGATTAATTTTTAATTTTATTAAATGAGATCTAAAAATAACTTCGTTCACAAGTGAATTGATTTTATTACAATTTGAAAAGCGATGAGAAGCCCACTGTAGGAATGGCATTCTGGTGGGGTTGGCCAGAGGAGAAATTGAGGTTAGAGAACTAAGAACAAGAAAATTATCTGCTCCTTTCTTTTCACTGTTTTACTCCCTGGCTGAATGAGACTAGGGAATTGGAATAAGATAATAAACCTGACAGTCTTCATAGTGTCCTGTACTTGACATTTGTGAGATGGAAGGTTATTTGTAATCTGCAGTGCTGAATGTGCTGAGCAAAACAGGAAAGGGTATGAACAACTGAACATTTTACATTCTGCTTTTCTCCAGGAATGAGATTCAGCGTAACTTTAGGGAGAGCCCTACTTTGTCTTTGTGGCCGAGCGAGTCAGAAGCTACTGCCATGGCCTATAGGCATTCCTTTTAATAAGTGTTAATAAGTAGTTAGATGAAAGGACAAGGAAAGGCATCTTGTGGGAAATAGAGTAGAAGTCATTTGGCTGTTGCTGTGGGTTTGGACAGCCGCTGCTACTACAGGGGCTCTGCTGAGCGACTTCTGTACTGCTGCTCCACCTTGGATGTGCCTTACCCTGTCTCCCCAGCATTCTTCCATAAATTATCATGGAAAGGAAACTAAAACTCATCAGTACTTCTGCAGCCTCTGCTCAGTCTGGTGTTGTACATCATTCCCTTCTTGCTTATGCACTGAACTGCCAGTAGGTTGTTTTTATATTTAGAAAGCAATATATTAGCTGAGTCACAATGTGTCTAGCATGTAGTTTGCTATCTTTCTTTGCCCAGCTTTCTGTAATTTAATTTTAGGAGGCAGCAATTTCCACTTTCAAAAGAAAATTCAGGCAACATTTCCTCCAGTTCTCATTTGTTAAAGGTTTTTATCAAAGAAATGTTTTCTGCTAGTTGTGCACAGCTTGCTCAGTGTATGCCTGCTTCATTGCCTCTAAAAATGTCAGCTTGACTCCAGGAGAGCTGATACAGCAGCCACCATGTCGGGCTGTCCTTGTTGCCATAAATACTGAAGTGTTGAGGACTTCATTAGGCTCTAGGAATGCTCTGACAAATGCAGACAACAGCCATCAACAAAACAGAGGTGAACAGTACAATAGAGAGAGTGTTTTTTCTCACCGATAACTTGGGAGAAGCCTTGTTCCTTCTAGTGGATGTGACAAGGTATGATTCAAGCTCAACACGAGAATGAAGCAGCTTTCACCTTACAGCCAGCTGAAACACCAGGAGAACCACCAGAGCTTGGTGCTGGGCTGGTGGAAGGGGCTGCTCAGGCTGCTGACCTCAGGCAAGCCTGTGAGACGGCAGCTACATATATGTAGGCAGAAAAAGAATGGAACCCAGAAGGGAGTGAGTGGGGAAGCAGGTAAGGGCTGCGGGTGAGTGGGGAAGACATTGGGCAACACATGCTGTGGGACAATTTGGGGAACAGGGCAATTGCTGCGTAAATAAGCAAAGAAACCATTCTGGGTTTTGAGTCCATCCAAAGCAGAGCTTTATATGTGGCCTTTAAATAAACAAGATTACAGCAGAAAATAACATAAATCCTTGTCTGCGTCATTCTCTTCCAGTGGAAACAACGTAGGACACTGAATGACTGGCTGCTACTTGCTCAAGTCACAAAGAGTTGGTACCAGAGAAAAGCAGAGGGCACATGGATGTTCAGAGAGAGCAAATTCTTTAGGAATAAGGTGTGAAATAGAAAAAACTGATAAAGCTCCAGGAGAGAAAGGTGGACTTTTTCCACTAACTGTTAAGCATAAAGTAAAGTTGAAAATTATTCATGTATCATTTGTACACTAAAAAGGGCTAGAATCAAGATATCAGAGGATATTCCAATTAGGCAGTTTTCAAACCAGACGTACAATTATTGTGGCAACATGTGTAAGCCCCTAAGAACAAATGCTGTTCATAAGGCAATCAGTTTGGCATATTCACTTCCAAAATTAAATATGTGGCTTGTCACAGTGAGAACTGAGCCAATCATTGGGCATGCTATCATTGGGCAGGAGAGGGCTTTGGGAAGTACCCCTCTCACTTGTAGGTGTGTGAGATTCATAATGCGTACCTCAGGACAGCCCTGACTGCTTTGCTGGGTGATGTGAGGAAGGAGGCTGCAAGGTCTGTGCTCCACCAGTCTGAAATGGGATTTCCCCAAAGCTGAGCAGAGAGCTGCAGAGCTGCAGGGAAAGTCTTCAGCACCCTGGGAGTGAGAAGCACAGGGAATAACGCAGTTGCAAGTAATAGGGGGACTTACATCCCAGCTCTTGGCACCAACCTCTTGGGCACCCAACAATGTGCCCACCTGGAGCCTGTTGCAGAGGCAAGAAACTGCAAGCTGGGCTGGACCGCCAGTGCTTCCCAGAAAAGTGGTAGCTGACAGCAGGCAGCAGTGCCAAGTGTTTTTTCTCAGCCTTTAATAAAACTGTGAGATTCCTTTTACAGCTGTGCAGTTCTGGAGAAGCTGGAGGCTTGCATGGATTTACATGACAGCAGGGTTTGTCCCTGGGCGGATAGGAGGGGGAACTGTTAGCATTCTTGTACAAAGAATATGACCAGAGACAGCTGGCAACCTATTTCTGGGACTCACTGCTTCAGTTTCTCAGATGACATCTGAAAGCAACTACCAGAATTTAATTCTCATTAGTACATTCTCAATAATGTTTGTAGTTTGCATGATGTGCAAATTCTGCACCTCTTCTACTTCTCTAAACATTAGGAAAAAAATTGTCATAGAAGACAGACACCTATCCAACTGCTTTCTCCAGCCATGTAATTCCCATTGCTGTGTGCTTTGGTTTGCACACAGCCATCTCTGCCTTTAAATAGACAGTATAAAGATTACTCCACCCTCCCCTTCCTTTGTTCCTCTGCTCTAAACATAAAGAAGTGAAGAATGAGCCAAAAACTGCCTCTAATGCCACAGTATATAAAGGATTTGTGGCAGCAGTCAATACACTAAAAAGTTTTGCATGCTATGATTTAAAGCAGTGTAATGAGGGATGTCTGGCATTCACCAGTATGTGATCCAGGGGAAAAAATAGGAGGGAGGTGGCTCAGGCTGTCTGGTTTAGGCTGTGTCAGGCTTCAGACTGAGGTGCAATTCGGTCTTCTTCAGGCAGGTACCTCCAGGGCATGTCCCATGTGAGATGAGATGGTCTTTGGAGTACAGCCCTATTTAGGATTCAAGCTTGGAGGCTGCAGTCTCTGCCAGATTTCTGAGGAGGAAGTGAGGTGAGACCAGGCTGATATCCCCAGTGGTACGTATCTGCAGGGAGATGGAGGAAGGCAGATTGTCCTAGCAGTGGTATGTGACACAATTGTCATGTATTAGGAGATGCTGCTAGACCTTCCCTCGTGTGTATGTGCTCTTTGCAGCAGCCTCTTGTGGCCCAGGGCCACCCATCCCTACAGGGATGAGCACAGAAGACATCATTTTTTGTGCAATGCACCTCTGATGTGTGGTTTATGGGTCTCCTCTCACAATTCTATTGGAGGATCAGGGATCTGCTGCTATGTATGCTGTGGTGATGCCAAGCAGCAGTAACCTCTGGCACAGCCACAATAGTGGAGGTGTGAGGTGCCATCCTGTCACTCTTCAGAAGGGCCGGCTCAAACATCTCACAGCACCACATCACTGCAGGGAGGAGTACAAACCTCTGTGTCCTCTTATGTCTCATTTCTGGTAGCACTGTCTGTTTTCTCCCACCACTGGCACTGTGTCACGGAATTGCAATGTGCTGTGGGAAGGCACACGTCCCTCAAAGGGTTTTGCTCACAGCTGTGATGCCATCATATCCCATTATTTTGGCACAATCTTCATTCCAATTTCACCTAAGTTCCATTTTTTGTGCTGAGAGCACACACGAGGGACAAACTCAGCACAGAGGGGCTAGGTGCTGAGCTCTCCCAGTCTGATGAAGCAGTGGGCAGCAGCCTTGCTTCTTGGAGGTTCAGAGTTATTCTGGAGTAAAAATAAATAAAGTACAGTAGGAATACTCCCAAAGCAGGAGGGAATTGAACTGCCTGACCCCAGCAGGTGCTTTCTGTCCAACTTGCACAGAAGGAGGATGGCAGTGTTCTTCCAGCAACAGTAATTAAGACTGAGGACAAGCTAGGAAAAATAGTGCTGAGTTTGGTCAGCTGGGACTGCCTGGCTGAACACAGTGCAGCGTCCCCTTCTGAAAGTCCCTGCAGGGTCATGATGAGGATGCAAGCCCTTGGACAACTTCTCCCCTGTACCCACACCCACAGAGCAGAGCAGTGTTCCTGAACCTCTGCCCTAGATGTGCTCCTCAGCTGGGACATCACATCACATCATCACCAAATATAGTGAACAAATGATGCATCCTTCACTTTAGCACAGAAAGTGTAGACTCTGGGTTCAGACAGCTCAGATGTGAGCAACGATTGAAGTTAAAAAAAAAAAAAATTAGCTGCTAGTCTTTAATTTCATAATAATGCAAAACAATATATTAGAACCATAGAATCACAGAATCAAGTTGGAGTGGACCCTTAAAGGCTGTCTGGTCCAACTCACTGCAGTGAACAGAGACACCTGCAGTTAATCAGGTGCTCAGAGCCCTGTCTAGCCTGACCTTGATTGTCTCCAAGGTGTGGCATCCACCACCTGACAACCTGTGCCAGTGCCACACTACCCTTACTGTAAGAAATGTCTTCTTGATATCCCCAGAATTTCCAAATCAAACCTGTTTTACCCATTTGAACTCTGTAAACTCCCTGGTCTACATTTCAGCCTGCATTCAACAACATGCTCCCTATCTAGTCTCCCTGTATTGCACAAGGTATTTGCTAGCATTTAAAGTATCTGTTATCAAAACCTTGCAGGTAAGTCAGTGTAAGCAGCCAGTCTTGATAGGCAAACAAACACTTTATCGTATTAAACAGTACTTAATAGCTGACCAAAAATTCACCATCTCCTATCAATAAAATGCTGAGCTGGAACCATCTCAGGTGTTTTGAACACCTCTTCTGAATATTTACATCTGGAGAGTACACAGTGTTTACAAGAACTCCTGTTTATGCAAGAACACTTTCACAGAAAATCTTTATGAATAGGTGTACTTTTTCCTTTGCCAGTTCATAGAGCTTTAGCAGTGCATGGCTATTAGGTGAAAACAATAGCATTAATCTTAACCTGCTATGCGTAATACATCTTGGTAACTATTTTCTCTTTAAAAAAAATGTTTTGGGTGGCAGTGAGGTCTACCAGGCGTTGGGAGCAGGGTTGGAGGCCAGCACAGTTCAGTAGCAAGCAAATAGCATTGCTATCTGATGGCATGTGCTCAGCAGCTGGCAGGAAGTGAGCATGTGCTTGGAGCTCACCATTAGCATGTCCCCCCATGGTGCTGGGATTTCAGTCAGCATTTCCAAGCCCTGCTCATTGCTTTTATGCAGGAGGGCATACAGTGAGGTGCCCTGTGCGGGTGCTGCTGCCTCCTCCCCGGTGAGCTGGATGGCTTTCAATCCCCTTGCTGCCTACTCTGGCATTTCCTCACAACTAAGTATATTTATCCAACAGCACTTCCGCAGAAAAGATCCTTTATGCTCCACTGTAGATTTTCCCTGCCAGCATCCTGACCTTTAGCACTCACCCGTTGGTTTGCCTCAAAATGTTAATTTCTGCTGAGTCTCTACACCATGCTAAGTGGAAATCAGTGGCCACCATCCGCCCAGGTCCCGGGGCTGAGGACCAGCATGTGCAGAGTCACCTTCCTATCATCTGCACCTCGGTCTCAGTCCTCCAGCTTTGTGGGTCCCCAGATAGGCCCAGCTGAGCAGCTCAGAAGCCAGGAGACAGAGACAAGACAGGAAGGAAAGTGGTGTGTTTCAGACACTTGTTAACAGCTCTCTTCTCAAATTGCACAGTCTTTAATTCAGTCCTCAGTATGCACGGAGACTGCCTGCAAGTCATAGTTAATCACTGAAGATTTATTTTTTTAGGGATGAAGTTATTTACCAGAGTGGGGAGAGATGTGAGATCCAGACCCAACTTTCTGTTTCACTATTTCTTATTTTTCTCACAGAGTCATAGAATATCTGAGTTGGAAGGGACCCACAAAGATCTTTAAGTCCAACCCCTGGCTCCACACAGGACCACCCAAAATCAAAAGTAACAGAACAAGAAGACGAAAGGTGCTAGGAGAGCACTTGCAGATGGTGGGAATTTTAACGGCGTGGACAGTTAACCATTGGAAACGTTCATGAAGGAGATGTAGTAGACTGCATCACTTGAAGATTTAAATCAAGACTAGAAACCTTAAAGCACTGTCTTTACTCTCTGTAGTAAGATATTGCTCTTGATGGAGGAATCACTGGGATGAATTCCATGATGAGCTTTATGCAAAGGCTCGGCTAAATGTTCAGTGCACTAAAGCTGCTCTGGCAAGGTCTAGGAATGCCATTTCACTGACCTGTCTGTCTCATGCTCTCCTCAGTCTCCTTTTCCTCAGGCTGAACAGACCCAGTTACTCAGCCTTTTCTTGTACAGGAGATGCTCCAGACCCTTTATCATCTTTGTGGCCCTCTGTTGGACTCCTTCTAGGAGATCCCTGTCTTTTTTCAACTGGGGATCCCAGAACTGGATGCAGTATTCTAAATGTGGCCTCACCATGACAGAGTAGAAGAGGAGGATCACCTCCCTTGATCTGCTGGCCATGCTCTTTTTAATACACCGCAGAATACCATTGGCTTTCTTGGCCACCAGGGCACACTGCTGGCTCATGGCTAATCTGCTGTCCACCGGGACATCCAGGTCCTTCTTGACAGAGCTCCTCTCCAGCAGGTCATCCCCTAACTTGTACTGATGCATGTGGTTATTCCTCCCCACATGCAAGACTTAATACTTGCTCTTGTTAAAACTCATCAGGTTCCTCCCTGCCCAGTTTTCCAGATCTTGTTCTCAATCCACATTGCTGTCCAGTCATCTATTCTGCTCTAAGTTTCATAACAAGGATGCTGTGGGAGATGGCTTCAAAAGCCTTGCTGAGTACACAACAAGGTACACAAGGTACACAACATCCACTGCTCCTTCCATCTACTGAGCCAGTAATGACATCATAGAAAGCTACTAGGTTGATTGGGCATGATTTCTCCTTGGTGAATACATATTGTCTACACTTGATAAACTTCTTTTCTTCCAATTGCTTGGAGATGGCATCCAGAACAAGTAATATTTTTATTTGAGAAAACTGAACTCTGAGTTCTGCATCTGTACTTCTTCCCTTAGAAGCACATGAGCAAAAGCAATGAGCCATCAGATAAGATTGGCTAATGCCTTCTCTAAGCTGCTCAAAATTTAATTTTGATGTGGGCACAGCACCAGACTTGAGGCTCTGGGGAGTATGCATTGCTGGGGCATGGATGTTTGGCCAGCTGGGAGAAACAACAGTCCGGCCTGATTCTTAACCCACAGAAAACCTCCAAAGTGCAAAGCGACCTGGAAAGTTCACAGGGAGTTGATGGTATTCAGCACCTCCCAGGTTCGGGCTGTCAAAGAGTGATTTTAATAGCACATTAGGTATGAGGCTCTGGAACATGATCAAGACCTAACACAAGGAAGTAGCTTTTAATTAACAGGTTCCACATGCTGCATATGAAAACTAACAGCCATTAGAATTAAAAAAAATCAAGCTATGTTTAAAAAAAAACCAATGTTGAGTTCAGCTGTTTTAATGTAAAATAAACATTTCTACTTCAAGGTGGCACAAAAGGAAATTTGCTTAAGTTTAATTTTTATAACACTGAAAAGGATTTTACAACATAGAATATATGTTTTACTTTATACTGTACAACTGGTGATAATTGCATTAATTGTACTGCTTTCAGCAATTGTGCTGGCAAAAACTATTAGTAATTTAGACTTGTGGAGTTGGTTTTGTTTTATTTGTTTCCAAAAAATTATTTTTACAGCAGAATACTAAAATAACACATAACCAAACATCTAGATTTATATGGTGAGCTTCAGCCAGTAAAAAGCATAGTTAGAATGGAGATAGCTGTGCTTGGACCCTGCAGTTCTGCACAGCTTTATTAACCATATGAAACCAGAAGCTTGAAAAGTTAGTTTGGCTTGGTTTTGCTGAAGTTTTTGAGTTAACATTTATTATACCATAGCTGCAATAAGCAGCTCTCTAGCTACCTATGCTCCCTAACTGTGGCACAATCAGACACCTCTTTATGCTTATCTGCCCTTCCTGCTGCACAACCAGAATTAGGAGAGTTGGTTTAGTGGATCAGATGATGAGATGCACGGATTTTTTTTAAGTCTGCTTCACATGTCAGATTGCCATCTGTGGTTTCACAGGTTTTTCAGCAGCTTTTAAAAGTTCTATTTAAACATAAAACACCCCAGTACGAAGCTGCACCATGGGAGGAAGGTGTGGGCAGGGCTGGAGGGGACCTCTATGGTCACTGAATCTGCTCTGCTTCTGTGGGCAGCCACATCACAGGGTCTCCTTCAGTAGGGATTCATCAGTCTTCAGATAGCGTTCTCTGCTCTGTAGGGCCTTTGATAGTGAATGCAGCCTAACTGTACAGTATGTACAGTCCTGAGTAAGAAGAGAAGGAGAAAACCAAAAGAAATATAAGTTAATGCTAGCTGAAGTTAATATTTTTTAAATAGTGGAAGTATTTTTTCCACCTACTCAAAATCACAGCTTGCTGTGTTGCCCAGGATGGCCTAAGACAAAAGCTGCTTTGCAGAGCTGAGCTCTACAGGTGACCAGGCACTGACCCTGGTGACCAGGCACTGACCCTGGAGACACTGCAGAAGGAGGTGATGCTCAGCTCCCACCCATACCAAGTGGTCTGAAACCACCACAAGCCCCATGATGCCATCAAACACAAGTAAACATTGTGATTTTTTGAGCAGATCCTGAAGCTCCTGATTTGTCCTTTTCAAACATTTCAAGATTTCCACTGTATCAAGGTCCCAGACTGTCTTCTTCAGGAAAGTGAATGCTGAAACTCCACTTACATAAAAACAACTCCAGGTATCAGGATGTAAAGATTATCCCAAGAAGTCCAGGAAAGCCTGCAGGCTCCTGGTACTACAGGCAGCTCCTTGTGGGAAGTTCTTGCACAGTGCTTCACGTCAGCCCTGATGGTGGCACTTGTAAGGCTCAGTATGCAGGTCTCAGGAGGATGCTCCACCTGGCATCTTGTTTTCTACAAGGCAAGTAGCCTTTCTGCAAATTTGATTCCCTTGCTTAAAGCATGCTCTGCTGATTACTCATTTACATGCTGCTCCTGCAGCTCCTGTTCCTTACTGGGCATTTTTCCAGAGCCCCACAGAAGCCAGGCTGCTGTTGGTGTTGCGGGGTCCCTCTCCACTCACCCAAGCAGGATATCACATTACTGAGGGGCATCACTGACTTTTGAGGTTCCTGCTGCCAGCATGATGAGGTATAGATTATCAGACCACCATCAGCTTCAACAATCTCATTTTCTGGTCTAGAACTCAAGCCTTTTATGCCTGTTCCCTGCAAATTGGAGCAAACCCTGTTACCAGCCATCCCTTGGCTCTCTGCTTCCTTCTACCACTGGTGGTCAGAGCTGCCTTGCAGCCCTGCCAGCTGTATGCAGTAATTGCTTATGCTCTCCTTCCACCTCACCAACTCCCCATCTGTTTTTCAGTGACAGCTGAACTCCTTTTTGATCTGATCCCCAACCACCAACTCCAGCAGGAGCCTGTGCATGGGGACTAGTCCCTACCTCCTCTATACTCCCTAGATTTAATTTAGTTGAAATTTGGTTGAAATTTAGACTGTACTTACAGAGAGTGGCCAGAGCATGTAGCATGCCGCATGATTGAGCCTTTCCATCCTAAATTGTTTCATAGACATCCTGCAGTGCATGATATAGCTAGGCATATAAGAGAGCACTTATCCCCTAATTTCATAGAATCATAGACTCATAATCACAGAATGAATTAGTTTGGGTGGGATCATACAGTTCCAATCCCCTGCCATGGGCAGGGTTGTCATTCTCCAGATCTGGCTGCCTACAGCCCCATCCAGCCTGGCCTTGAACACCTCCAGGATGGGGCACCCACAGCTTTGCTGGGCAGCTGTGCCAGTACCTCACTTCCCTCTGAGTAAAGAATTTTTTCGTAACATCTAATCTGAATCTCCCCACTTCTAGTTTAAACTCATTCCCCATTGTCCTATCACTATATGCCCATGCAAATTTCATGTTAAAGCCATTTTATTCACCCTCAGCAGTTACTTAATGCCATTATCTATTTATTTAATGTAGTTACTCAAAGCACTACTATTTAGATAAGATTTTGGACTAGAGACAAAAAACACCATGTTAATAGCAACCACAATATGGTGTAGTTATTGCATGGTTGTGACATCTTGATTGTGTGATAAAAAACTGTTGCTGATGGTCATTCTTTTTTTACTCCAAACACCAGCATTGACTGTAAAGTTAAAGGCCTAAAACTACCTGTAAGAACAATTTTCAATTTGATCTTGGAACGTAAGGCAATTGAACACACATAACGCCCCACACTGCCAACATTTCTTAAGACTGAGGCAGCCTTTTTCACTGTTGGGTGAAGAGGCCAGCCAGCTTATTTATGAACAGTTTGGCCACATGCTTTCCAATTGCGTATTTCAAAATGTCTCTGTTTTCTTGGTGCTATGACAGATAAAGCAGGTACATATGAGTTACATCCATTTCTAATTCTTTGCATTCATGTTTGTAGAGTACATACACTGCAATTACAGGATAAGCAGAGAGACATTAATGTAAACTGTTGGTGAAGAATGCGCGTTTGGGCACTTGAGGCTCCCTTTTTATGTGTGGGAGCCAAGCAGAGAAAGGGATCAAGGCGGAACTTGCAGGTGAGCACAGAAATCTGCAAGAGATGAAAAGCAGTGTCTGGGAATTATCTGAGACACCTAATCCATATAAGAAATTACTGTACCCATTTTTTTTAATAGGTTGATAAATGGAATGTAGTAGGTTACACCAGCAAGAAAATCAGTGTTTTTGGTAAAGACTTGCAAATTTATAGAGGAGAACAAATGGTAATCATTTCTTGATGTAAATTAAAAGAGAAAGCTGAGCTTCAGGGGCTACCATTAAGTTTGCTTATAAGGTCTGATCAAGCAAAATGCTGAGTAACCTTAGCTTCCGCTCAGATCAGTGGAAGTTGAATGTCTTCTGCATAGAGCTGAATCAGCTTTTTCTGATGATTTATTGCATTTACAATTTAAAAATTCCCCTGCTATTTTGTCATGATCAGATGATACACGGCTGTGTTTCACTGAGACCTCAAGCCCAGCTGTATGTGCTCTCCTGAAGTTCCCACCCTGCAGCGCCTAATAGGACACAGTTCCCACTTTAGTCATAAAACCTCAGGCTTAAATGTGCTCTGCTTCCCTTGCCAGCCCTGAGAGCCCAAGCCACTTCTGTCCTGCTCTCTGTGAAGGCTTTTCCATGGGTGGAAACTATCAGTGCTACACTCGGCTGCTGCTACCATGGTGTCTGGTGCAAGCCTGCTCTTGGCTTTTAAGTAACTTTCCTTCGTTCCCCTTTGGCATCAGAAAACTCTAGCCATTATAAAATTACTTTCTCCCTCTAAGGCACAGCTAGAAAGACAGATGGGTGAAAAAAGACCTTTCCCCTATTGTAGCTGCATTCATTCTAGCTGGTCACAGGTGCTTCCTTTCTTTGTCCCCCTCCCTCTTTACAATCCTCACAATCTGTCCAGATTCATCCATTCTTACAGCATCTTGGAAGAAAGGACCAAGGAAATAGAAGGTTTAAAAAAAAACAACACTTGTAATCCGAGGAAAAAAAGCCAGTCTTGGACTTCTGCTGCCACTGAAGGTCACTGAGCTCTCATGTTGGGTGGCAAAACACCTCTGCGTGGTGATATCCAGCTCCCACCCAGCTGAGCTGTTTCAAGTCCCGTAAAAATAAGGCAGATCCAAGCTGAAGTGAGATCAGGTGATAGGTACAAAGGTACTGAATTTGGGATCTGAGTAGCAGTATACCTTGGCTGTCACCAGGCTACTCCTTGTTAATAGATCCTTGTGAAAGACTGATTAACTTGACCAAAGAATTGGGCTGACAAAATCATCCTGTGGAGGTTTGGGCAGCTTTCTGATGGACCCCTGCCTGTTTTGCTCTGTCTGTCCTACCTCTCATCAGGCACTGAGCTCGACGCTTCAGGATGTATTTAGAAAATAAGAGGCTTAGAACCAGCAAGCAAATCTGTAACCATCTTCCATGGGACGATGAGTTCTTGTTTTGAGAGCTGTGCGCAGCACAACTAGAGGACTCTGCAAGAAGGTATGTGGGTAATTGCCCCTCCTCTGCTCTTCAGCTACCATGCCTGCATCATGAAAAGATTTACACTACATAGCAGAATCCACAGCTTAAAATGACTTGAAGAAACTAGAGGACAGGCAAGGATACATATATGCTTGCATATAAAATATGCAGATATGTCTTGGAAGAAAGAGGAAAATGAAGAATGAAAAGTGAAGGCATACCTGGAATTTATTGGGCTATCTGCAAAAGTACTTAAAGGGGCCTCCTTTGGGTTAATTCTTTCATGGGTCGCCAGAGAAAATTATAGCCTGGTTGAGTTATTTCAATGCACGTTAATCTTCCTGCAGCAATTGCCACCTTCTTCTTCACAATCTTCAAATCAAGGTGTGTATTATTTCTACAGTTCCATCCATGCATGTGGGTGTTATACAAAGCAAGTAAAAGGAGGCCTTATTCACTTAGCACAGGCAGAGGCAAAATTGGTGAAAAATTCAGCAATGGAGAAAAAACTAAGGTGAGGCAGATGGAAGAGTCCTGAACAAAGACAGTGCAAGTAGTAGAACTTGTCAAATTATTCAGGATCACTGGGGTGACTGAGAAAACACACATGACAAAGAACAATATGCCCAGGAAGGATGGGAGCAGAATTGAAATTTAAGACATATTGTTTTCCTTGTTTTCTTATCTCATATTTGTTACTGAACTCACTCACGGGAAGGAAGATTCGTGCTCCAACTTCTGTTCTAGATTGAGTCAAAAAATTTTTTCTCTGATAACTGGATACTTTGAACACCAACATGTTGCAATGGCTTATTCCCTCTCTTCGTCTTCATGTTTCATTCAGTGCTTCTGGGCCACTTTCTCAGTAAACTTTAATTAGAACAGGTAGGCTTCAATGAAAACTGGTGATATTACCAAATCAGCAATTTTTTCCAGAGATTTGTTCAGTTGATTTCTTCACCAAACCTCTAGGAAAGCACCTTAGGGACTGCCTTCACATACACTTGCCATCCTCTTGTCTGTCCTTGTGAAATGAGCCTTCCACCCTTCTCTCCACAGACCTCTCATTTTTACTAAAGAAAAACATTTATTTATTTGCATCTTGCTCCCTCCTTCTATCAACCCTTGCCCTCCATGTGTGGTTCCCATGGTGTATTGGGGAACGAGGATCCTGTAAAGTATTCAGCTCTTGCGTCAGGATTGCACTGAGCTCAAAGTCTATCTGTCACTCCCTTTCTTACTCAAGGGTCTGGTTAACCCCTGGGCATGCTGGATCTCAATCTGATCCTCTTTCTCACAGCTTCACCTGACCAGCTTGGGTGTTAGAGCTCTGCCACAGAGGGAAAAAGTGGTGGCACTTATCTCTGGCAGGGCATTTGGGCAAGGCTACCTGGAAGCCTACCCTGAGGGAGAGGACTCTAAAGCTATGGAAAGGGCTATTAAAATTCAGAGTGGTCTGAACAGATTCTATAAATGATATATATAACTTTAGTGGAGCTCAAAAAATAGGAAGAGATTTACAGAGTCATCTTCCTCTGCATCCCAAGTTTCTGCAGGTAGGCCTTCTCCTCTAGGTATGGCTGCACACTGCCAGCTTCCTAAATTTTGGAGGTCCACTGACACCACACAGTTAGTCTGTGTCATGAGAACAAGCTCCATCCATCCATCCATCCATCCATCCATCCATCCATCCATCC
>NW_024885532.1:32711690-32749382 GCF_019232065.1 Centrocercus urophasianus | reverse complement strand
AATCCATCCATCCATCCATCCATCCATCCATCCCTCTTCTGTCTCTGGTGGATGCCTGCTCTGTGCTGCTTGCAGTAGATTCCGAAATGCTGTTTTGCAGAACACCAGTACATGGGGAGCACTGGTCCATGGCTTTCCTGGCTGCCTCACCCAGTGATTTTTCAAACACAGGGTTCCCTCCTTCACGTAAGCCCCACATAATGCCAAGGCAATGAGTTACATCCAGTTACTTCTTACATCCAGCCATAGCCTTTAAAAAGAAGTAACAGAAAACAAATAGAATAGACACCATCATTTGTGTGATGGTTTCTCAGTGATGGTACGGATAATAAAGGCATGGGTGCCTAGTATTGCAGACTTTGAAGTTGGATATTCTCATAGTGAATGAAGCTCTTACAGACACAGGATTGTTACCAACAAGAAATGTTACACATGGAGTCTCTTACCCAGTTACATTTGCATCCTCATTAAAGCAGTTTACTGGGGCTTCTTGGTATAAGTTCACAATACTTTAGCAATAATTTACCAGTAAGTGTTTTGCCCTGTTGTCGTATAAAGAGCTTTTCTTGCTCTCCTTTCTCTCTCCTCTAAACACAAACCAAACTGAATAATAAAATGCAAATATTTGCTGATTTCCTGGAATTGCCAGGTTGAAGTGCCACAACCTTCCCATTTCACTGGCATGTTATGGGGAGCAGAGAGGATTAATTCTTGTCATTATTTTTCTGTAGATGATTTCCGAAAAATGGCATCCTTTTACACAAGTGAATTCAGTCTTTCATGGATTTCTCAATGCCACTTCTCTCCTTATACAATTCCAGTGCTTCTCTGTTATGCATGAGAAGGCTGCCATACATGTGATAGATGAGTCAGCCGAAAAGTAGATGTCCTGACCTCGGTTAACTTCTACAAGTCGTTTTTCAACATAAACAACTGATTAATTTTTATCTGAGTTACAATGAATATAAAAACAGGTCTCCCATGATCAGCTTTGAATTTGGTGGTTTTCTGCTTAAGTTGCTTGTTCGTAGTTATGCACTTTAGCTTTTAATTAGTTATTTGCCCTACACCTCTTTAACCAAAGATACTTTCCATAGCAGCTTTCCGTGTCACGTAACTGGTAATATACAGCAACTTCTCTTCTTAGAGTAACACATACCTACACGAAAGTCATGGAGCGTGTGGGCCTGACATTGTTTTAAAGGTCATCTTTATTTTGCACTGAACATATTTTAGTGCTTATTTAATTACGGCATTTTTGGACAACAACATCTAGGATGTTTCCATGTCATAGTCAATAAACAGCTTTTCTAATTAAAAAGGTAAGGAAGGTTTATATGTGGGGGAGAAGAGAAATAATGGATACAAGACACAGCTGCTGATATTTGGATACTACATTGTGAGTGTAATTTAAAACTAACTACTCCAACATAAATCCCATACACTCAGCAGTCTGCCAGGCAACAGCTTGCCTTAGGCCCATAATTTAATTTTTCTCAGAAGTGTGTGCACACTGGATATCTGGTCACTCAACAGCTGGATAATGGTATCAATATTTTATTATTATTTTTTTGTTCAATTCGTGCCATTTAATGACATTTCATGTGTTATCCTAGAGAGAACTGTCCCATCGTTCTTTCACCATTTCTAGCTGTCCTTCTCTGGTTTCTGTGTGTGAGAATGGGCCCAGATCCAGCAAAATATTTAAGCATATGCTTAACTCTGAGTACCTAATAAAAGAGAGGGCTTGGCAAGTACTGACACAAACACTCCTCTAAGTACCAGTCAGTTATGTCTGAGAGCTCTTTGAGTGAATGGGTTGCGAAGATAATAGGAAGACATGGTGTGATAGACCAGAGTCTATCACAGCAGGTGCTGAAGGAGGAAGCACAAGGAGGAAACATCTCTGGGGAAGACTCGTTACCTATTTTGGAGCAGATCCAGGGACCTCATGAGTAACTGTGCCCGTGTTTCTCACAGCTGGAGATGACTTTTGGAGCCATGCCAACACCTTTTAGGATAAAGTCCCACCTACGTATGTGAGATGTCTCCCAACATCATGACCAAGAGAATGGTGAGGTGCTGGAACGGGCTGCCCAGATACGTTCTGGATGTGCTGTTGCTGGAGGTGTTCAAGGCCAGGTTGGATGGGGCCCTGGGCAGCCTAGTCTGGGATTAGATATGGAGGTTGGTGGCCCTCCCTGTGGCAGGGGATTGGAGCTCCATGATCCCTGAGGTCCCTTACAACTTGGGCCATTCTGTGATTCTATGATTCTATGATCACCTTAACTATCAATTTATTTTTTGTGTGGAAGGTATCCTTAGAGCTGCTGCACAGAGACATGCATCCAAAGATGTTCTTACAATGCTCCAATCCTCATGTGCCTTGGCTTGGCAGCTTCCCTGATTGTGTAACCCACTGACACTGCCATGAGTTGCTTCTTCAACCATATCAAGGATTTTGTGTCCATTCTCACCCATGTTGCTGTACTTAGTACGTCCATTGTGGCCCTACAGCAAGTGCTTCTGGAGAAACTAGAAGAATGACAATGGATTTTATTCGTCTGTGTAGTGCGTTAGGAAATAATGCATTAAAGTTGTGATTTGGTGCATTATTTGTTTTCACTAGCTTTTAAACATCTGTAATATCAAGGTAATTTTTTTTCTCTCAATGCTACTGATAGAATCACTCAATAAAATTTTGAGATGACTTCTCTCATTTTAGCTGCTATCAGTACTTCCATTTGAAATAAATCATGTCTAGGTACTATAGAAAACTATTAAAAGAAAACAAATACAGCAGGCTTCATCCATCATGATGGTGCTCTTGGGTTGAGAGAAGCTTCTGACCTCACTCACTTGTGCAACTGAGCTGCTCCATAATCTTTTCCATCGAAAAAGATTATTGTGGTTAATTGAAGACATGCAAATAAATCTCACCTATTGGTTTCTTCCCTATTTGCAGATGTTCAGTGAGTTCCCTCTCAGCTTTATGCACTCCAAATCAGTATTTGAACTAGTTAGACAAAACTGCTTTAAATTTAAGGAAGTGAATGCTTTCCACATGAAAATTTTCTATGCTTTCTTCAATCTTTTAATACTGAAAAACTGGGCAATTCATATTAGAGTCAGAAAGAATTGTATATTAAAACTGCAATTTTACTTCTGAAGAGAACCCTGCTTGACAACGGTTACACAGATTTTCCTTCCAATCCATTTAATTTGAAATGTGCTTCATTACATTTACTATATTATACAGTGATTTAATAAAGTTTTCCTTTAATTTTAATACCCATCAAAATATAAAACTTTTAATATAGGAGAACACCTTTAATACCACTAAAGAAAAGCACTGCAGCAAACTCCTTGCCAGAAATACAGGTAGTCTCAAACAACAAATTTAAAACCCCACTGGAAATCTTGATATTAACCATTCTGAGTTATATCAAAGTTCACATTCTGTCAGTTTTCGTAATCATACTACCAAGGACCCAAATATAGTGAATTTCTGTTTCTGTGTTTAATAAACGAGGTGCTTTCCACCATCATGGAATATTATACAGCTGGAAGAGTAGTTTCGAAGGAGGTGGTGGCTACTCTTTGGCAATTTTTCTTGTCTCAGTCTTTTGAGCTGTTCTGTCACCTGACACTTCCTTCTACATGGCATTTGACTTCACAGTGCTGCAATAGGCAAGGGTAGTGCTGGTCCTGTGTGCTCAGGATTTATCTGTGTGTTGTACTGCAACGCTATGTGAAGTTTCCCAAGTAGCTCTGTAGAAACCTCCAATGTAAACACATTTGGCATTAGTAAAATAAATGAGAGATGCTATATAAATCTAAAGTAATCTAATTCATCTGGGAAAAGTACATAATATGACGTGTGTATTACCAGAGATCATATAATGTTATTGCAACCAAATTCCCACACTTGTCTTTGTTGTGATTGTTTTTCTTTCCCTTTTCCCCCACAGTAATTTGCATATCTTCGCTCAGTGATTTGTACAGTAGATAGATTAGAATCTTCTGGGACAAGAATCTCTCAGGCATTTTAAGAGCATACTCAGGTGTTTGAGGCTATGTGCATAATAAACAGTGAAATTAGGGTGCACAGATTTCATCCTAGGCAGGCTATCTGAATGCTTTCTCAGATCAACATTCAATAAAAGCAATAATGGTTTTAATTCAGACTCCACATATGGAGATAGATGTACTCTTTTTTTCATGAAAAAGGAGATAGGATGTTCTTATGACAATAACAATTGAAGGACATAATATCTCAGTGGTGTCTCCTTTTCCAGACTTGGACAAATCTCACAGAAGAATAGAAAAGAATGATCTTCTTGTGCTCTAATTCTGACAAAAGCTTACTACTACAGCTTGGGTGGATGACTTTTTTTATTTTTCAGGGAGAAAACCCTGTGCAAATACAAAGCAGACTTCTGTCCCAGAACCCTTTAGTGCAGCCCATGGGTGTCATTACTCCTGAGGTCATGGCAGTGGCTGCTGAGCTGCTTTGTAGTTCTTTTCTTGGAAAGGCATGCAGTTGTGTTGTATGATGAAGAAATAAAAGCAAAAAAAAAAAAAACCTCACCCACCCAACCCAAAAAACACCCCACAAAAACAGCCATAGAGCCCACAGACAATTCTGAATTAGTTTCAAAACTTCTCCAATTTGCTGTGCTGCTTTGGGACAAATGCACACAATGTGCTTCATCCCTCTTGTAGCCAGTGGTTAGGGAATTATCTCACACCCACCAGGCCAGACATTTCTTTCTGAACACCTAGCAGTCAAAGAGACTAAATAGATACTGAGAGAGCCACATGGGATGGGTTCAGAAGGCACATATGCAACATGTCTCCATTCCCAGCACACAAACTACCCACCCACTGAGCCTCCCACTACACCCAGAGGTCCTTCACCAGCCAGTAATGCTGGCATTGCTGACATGCAGGGGATGTGGAATGGCCCCCTCGTGCTGTTGGGTTGAGCTCACTCACCTGGGCATGATCTGATCCATGGAAGGGGATTAGTATGGTGATCTGCCAGAGGCACCTGAGCTCCACCCACAGAACTGACACTTGAGTCCTATTGTTTCCACCAAAGACATAGCTCTAGAGAAAGGTGGGTGGAGAGGGCAAGAAAAGCATGTTCACAATGTTGTGTTAGCTCATTCTGCACGCAGTTTGCAGTATCAATTATGCTCCTTAGCTTCCAAGAAACAGCTGACCACAGGGACGAAACTCACGTGGGAGGCAGAAGCAGCATGCTTGGCAGCTGGCCTCTAAATGAGAACTGCTACAGGAGGACAGGTTAGTACCAAGCTGGCCTTATGTAGGGCATGCCACAAGATTTCCCATGTTTGGCCTCAGTTCCTTGCATGATAGCATCTCTCAGAGGGGAGAAAGGAGGGGACAGTGGTGAGATTTTTCTCTCTGGGCAATGTTCATGTTTATAAGGTACTTGGTCACAGAGATGATAGGGAGAAAACTGTTTTCTCCTGTAGATCTAGGGTGCACGTACATGACTTGCATTTTCCCTTTTATTAAGCTAACCTGGGTGCTCAGTGTAGTGCCGTAAACCTATACTCTCAAAGGCTGTTGTTCCCATCAGTAACTGAGGGAACAGAAAACTGTTTCCTCTTTTGGACGTATTTAGAATTACCTACAAATCATAGTAGTAATTAATAATGCCATACTGCTATGGTTTCATGAAGAGGAAATGTTAAACTTGGGGTACTTTAAAAAAGCATTATGTTAAACAGTCTTATAGCTGCTTAAAATGTGTTTATGAATATAAAGACTTTTTTTCCTAGGGTCTTTACACGCTGCTGATATAGAAAGAATAGTCATCATTCATTTTTAGCTGCTGCTCTCATAAAGTAAGAACCAATAAAATATTTTAGGTTGAACACATACATGTTATGTTTAGAACAGCCACCCACTATGTACCATATGCTGTCACACTCTCTTAACATAATGAGAAAGACTGAGTTTCCCTACTTGTTTTTAAGGCATCTCTATTTAATACCTTTCCCACGCTAATTGATTTGTTTTAAAATTTACAAATGAGACATGCTACTTGTTTTCAGAGGCAAATTGAACTGCAGGTAGTCAGCCCTCCACAGTTCTACTGCACAGTAATGCTTCTTGATTTTTAGTACATATGCCATGAAGAATGACTGCTGAAATGGACCAAGCACTACAAGTAAATTGAAAATCTGGTATAAACTATCTCATTGCGGTACATGAATTAACTGAAAAGTACCTGGGTCTTTGAGGATCAATCCAGCAAAACGTGTTTTAAGCATAGAGAAAGTCCTGAAAAAATTGCACTCTAGATGCACCATCTACAAATTATTTTGTAGTATCTAATGCTTTCTATAAAGCTAAAATAATGTTAAGAGACGTGGACCTGTTGAAATGTGTCCAGAGGAAGGCCACAAAAATCATGCAAGGGGTGGAACGCTTTCCTGTTCATCCTGAAGAATAGAAGGCTCTGGGGATATCTGAGAGGGCCCTTTCATTCTCTGAAAGGCTGTAAGAAAGAATCAAAAATAGATTCTTTACCTGTTGTGATAGGGCAAGGGGAAATGAGTTCAAACAAAAAGAGGGGAGATTTAGGTTGGATACAAGGGAAAACATTTTTAAAAATGTTGAGGCACTGGGACATCTTGCCGAGAGAGGTGGTGGATGTGCCATCCCTGGAGACATTCAAGGACAGGCTGGATGGGGCTTTGAGCAACGTCATCTAGCTGTAGGTGTCACTGTTCATTGCAAGGAATTGGACCAGGTGACCTTTAAGGGTCCCTCCCAACTCGAATAACTCTGTAAGATCTAGAAAACACCTGGGCCGCACACCACTCCATGTCTGGATGGACTGAACGGACTGAGCTGAGTGTCTTGTCCCAGACTCCCCAGGAGCAATGGTACAGCCATGTCCATCTGACAGAGTTGTCCCATCACCGTGACACTCATAGGGGGCTAATCATGACTTGGGTGTGCTGTGGAGGTGTGAGAGTGAACTGAGGATAAAACTGACCCACGATCTAGTAGGGAAGGGTGGGATTTTTGGGAAGGCACATGGTGAAGAGGAACAGATCGTAAATGGTCCCACAGTAACACTGTCATTTGGAGTTTCATAAGCCTACATTCTTGAGTATAACAGGGCAGTTATCTATACTAATTTTCACTGAATAGTGTGGACTTGCAGGACACCGTTGTGACAAGATGGCTGTTTTCTCTCTCCAGACTCCTGCATTCTTAACCTGTCTCCTTAAAAGTGACCAAGGCAATCAAAGGACTGCTTGGTTACCAGTAAATTTTTACTCTGCTATGTTACCTTTTTCTTTCAATCTTATGCTCCTGAACTTTTTGAATATTTTCAGACAGTGTGCATATACATGAGAAGAACAATACAAATTTAGCCCATGTCCTCAGACAGTGGGTTAAACCACAGACTAGCATGAGGACTGCTTGCTGCATGCTGCCACAGGAACAGAATGAAGGAGGTGATGTGATATTGGCTTATGGAGAGAACAGTAATACCATGCATAAGAAAGTGATTACTTTTTGAAACGGAACTAGCCTGATGGAAAATGCTATTTATTGCTGTTTATTTCTAGAAGTTACCATATTTATTGAATATTTAGGTAGTGGGATCTACAGGGAAGGCTCTTTATTGACCCTGAGAAGCATCTAGCATGCTTTGAGACACACTAAGTAACACTATTAGGATTATCTGGGGAGTCAGCAACATGCTCCCATACTTATCGAATCAGCAGGGTTAACCAAGAGAACAAACTGAATAGCAGTAACAGGGGTAAATCAAATGTTAGGGAAATGAGTGCATTATATAGATGTAAAATGCAATTTTTCTGTGATGGTGGATTTGGGAGATTTTTTTCTGTTGGATATTATAAGTTCAGTTTAGCTCAGTCAGAAGTTCGTACTCATGTAGTGCTTCCTTTGCAATTGAGGATGTAGTGGGATTCCCAAAATCTACCATTCTCCAGGGCTTGGAAATACAGGGCTTGGAATACAGGAACTGAATTGTAGTGGGAAAGGGCACAGTTACTTTTATGGCACTCTTACTCTGTTGATGGTAGTACATCTCTAATCATAAAAGACTTCTCCCACATCTATTCTCTGTCTGTTCATCAGTATTGTCTTACCTAGATCCCTCCTAAGTTGCTACTCTTCTTCCCCCATTGCCTACAAGAAGGGAGTATACTTACCTAATAAATCAACCTGCTGTGCAGACGTGATCCTGATTCATACACCTTAATTGACTGTGATTGTATTTTGGTAATCTGTGGATATTTAAAAAATCACTATTTTTTTCATTGGAATCCAAGATGAACATCTTCCCTGTGGAATCAGAGAAAGCAGTCATCAGACTGCCCAGCCTTTGTTGATGATCTCTGTATGTAAGCACGAGAATTTTCATAGGCAAAAAGAGCCCTGCACCGAGCTTTAGAGCCAGCTTTAAGAACTGAACACATGGCAAATGAAGGACCCAAATTGCATGTGTGCATGTGGAAGCTGCGAATCATACTCTTATCATGAGGGCGAGGAAAGGGGGAAAAATCTAAGTTGATAAAAGAAAATAAGAGAGAATGAGAGAGCAAAGATTTATGGAGTATGGCCTTTCCATTCCAAGCACAATGCACGTTTGTTAAAAAATAACAAATCCACAGAGTAGTTAGAAAATGAAAAGCACAATATAAATGCTAAGGGTTATTTGTCCTGTTGATTTATACAAATCTAACATTATCTTCCAATTAAATTTACATCCATTTAGCTGTACCTCTGTTTTTGATCTGTTAGTTCAGTAAGAGTAATGCACTCAGTACCATTAAGGAGAAGTGAACCAGATAAGCAAAGTCCAGGACGGGAGTGCAGTCAGGCAATTCAGGAAAGCCTATGTTCAGAAAAAAACCTTCTTCTTCCTCTGCTTGTGCTTTATTCTTCCAGGAATTACAGGTGAAGGGAATATGGAGTAAATATTGGCCCTGTTGCAAAATAGTTTGGAGCTCATCAGACAGTCTATGCATATTTTCACAAATATTTTCAGTGGGGGGGAGAAAAGTACATAATTTAGACCTGCAAAGAGGCATGTTTAACTTGCACTCTACTCTGGCCACTTACATGGAACTTTACTCTCCTCGGCTCTCTAAACACAGATAATTCCCATGGTAACCACTGTATTTCAAGACTCTTACACATATACTCACACCTTTCTTAAAGAAACACAGAGCACAACCATGTGGGATCGAAACAGTAAATCACCGGACTGTTTTTTACTTGTTGTTAGCCAACTGTCAGGATTTAGTGAAAAGCAGGAGACTTTCAAGCCATATCAGTTTCAGGTCAAAACCCAAAGATGTTTAGACAGACACTTTGACATCTTCGCTAAAAACCTGAATGCTGTTTGGTAACTCTGGGCAAGGAATGACAGATGGACTCTCGGTGCAGGGTGAGAAGATTCCTGAGCTAGAGAAGGAGATTAAGAGCCTAATACTGAAAACCAATGGGCAGTCTTTGGGATTAGGCACTAATTTATCAGTGTGAAGCTGTGACACGCAAGGAGCTCCCTGGTAACACTGTGAACTTTCATTGTTGCTGGACTCAGAAGGTCCTTCTAACAAATATAGTTACCTTTGATAGGTGAATCAGGAAATAAAAAGGATAAAAACTTTGTTTAGGAATGGAACAAGCTTTGTGTTTTCCTTCATGTTAATGATTTTAATCTGTTTGCAGTTTGCTGTTTACAGCCTGGACTTCCATCTCAGTGTGTTGTTACATGCTCAAGGAAGTATTGCTAGAGATTATTTTGAGTTTCAAGAAGGGAACAAGGAGATAACTGCTTGAAAGAAGCAGTACCTTCAGAAAGCTCACGTGGCTGAAGTACAACTGAGCCTTGAATTCTGAAGTATTCCTATAAATCTAAATAGCACCCCTTCTCCCTCCCTTTAAAAAAAAAAATTCTCTGTCTGGGAGTAGGGTTATTAATTTGTCTGGATGACATGTTGACTGTGGCTTGTTCTTGGGAGATTCTTTTCTCCAAGGTGCAGCTCATCCCCCTTCTATTTGTAATAAATTTCAGGAGTCTGCTCTGATCCTGTTCTGGGGAATGGAGCTGGAAGTGTTCACAGCGATTTCAAGCTGCTAAACCATATAAGTTTAGTTTCCACAGAAAGAAATATTTGCATGCAATAATAAAATTTTTCCTTCCTTCCTTGGAGAGTATGATCATATGGGAATTCAACTGACACAGCAGCATTCCCTTTTCTGCAGCTCTGGAGAGCTCTGCTTAATTTAAACATGCCTGCAAGCATCCAAGAGCCGATCATATTAAACTGGTGAATGACTTAAGGATCCTTCTTTCAAATATTCCTTGGTGTATGTTAATTCCCTGTAAAACAGATCTGCTTCAGTGTGTTTTGGACAAGCAAAATCTTGTACTCCTTTCCCTGAAGACTCATACTGATCTTTTCCAATTTCAGTCACCTAAGTATTTCACAAAAGAGGAAAAATCAGTGTTTATTCATTAAGAAATGAATGACAGAATGGTTCAATGTCTGCTTTTGTGGCACAGATTTACATTGAAACGCAGACCTTGTTGACTTATGGTGGAATGAACTATTTTCATTAGAGAGCTCCCCAGTTCTGTGCCCTGATTGCCGTTTCCAAGCAGAATCACTGGAATGAGTTGTGGCATTTGGAGTAAATTTTGGAAGAAGTTACAAACTTCCTAGATAATGAGGATTATATTCTTGTGGGGAATATTTTACTTCTATTACAAGAACTTTACGTCTTGTAAAGCAAGCAAAAGGGTAAAACTGTTGTGATATTCTTAGGTTATTTACGTTGCTGTGATTCAGTTGCACGGGCATAGGAAAGAGCAATGGTAAGGTGGGCAGTCACTAGCTACAGTGGAGGTGTGGGTGCTGCTCTGCCTGGGCTGGAGCTTTCCCTAGGGGGGGAAAATTTTAGCCAAACAGGTCTTTCCACTGGCTCTCTTATCTTTGTGGTCAAATCTGAATTTGACTTCCAAGAGGAAAAGATTGTGCTGGACTTTACCTGTCAGAAAATGCGCCAACTGTCCAGCCTCCCCAAGATACCTATCCAGAGGCCACTGCTTCCCAGCAGATGGTACAAAGCAGTCTGCCCTGCACTGCCCTTCTGACTTTGTCTTGGGGCTTTACCTTCTCTACCTCACTGACTCTTCCCCACAGAACTCCAGGAAGTTGATTTGTTTTTGAAGCTCTTCCAGATTCAGCTGTATTAGGCCAGTGGCTCCAGGAGTTATCTATCACAGGAACTGCCTGACACTGCAGTTACATAAGCTTATCTTTCTTTCTTGCTTGCTTGCCTGCCTGCCTGTCTTCTCTTTCTTTCTCTCTTTCTCTCTCTTTTTCTTTCTCTCTTTCTCTCTTTCCTTCTTTCCTTCTTTCTTTCCTTCTTCCCTTCTTCCTTTCTTCCTTTCTTCCTTTCTTTCTTTCTTCTTTTTTTTTCAAAACTAAACAAAACCACAGAATAAATACCCCACAGAAGTCAATAACTCCATTATCCAGCAGCTGTAACTGGTTGACGGACTTTCTATGGGTCAGCCATTGCAGAGAAGCATGAAGAGCACAGATACCTTCAGGCAGGAAATTGAAGATATCACAGCCAGTACGTTCCATGTTTGCTGCAAATTTTCCACCTGAATGAGATCTACATAAGGGATCTGATGCCTGCCTAGAAAGAAGGCTTTATCCTTGTTTTTATAGCTCAGGTTGCATTAGCTAGAAAGAGGTACAGGAAAGAAAAGGTTCAATTATAGGTGTTCAGCCAAAGGACTGTTCTGTGGTTAGAGCAGAGAGGTGTGTGGTCATAAGCAAACCTTCCAGTGTCTTCTTTGTGAAAATCATGAGACATAGAAAGAATGCACTAATTTTAATGATTCTTTATGTTATGTGTAAGAAAAAGACAATGTAGATATTTGTATGGATATATTGTGCAGGTTTGAATGACTTATGGCATTTATGGAGGCAGTAACAGTTAGTTTATTCTGCAGGCAATGATAAAACTCAGCTGCCGAACTTTTCATGATTTAATGCTAGGCTAAGTTGCAAGTTAACAAAATAATCCAGAAACATACTATCTAAGAAACATACGTGCAGAAATAGAATATTTGATGTGTGCTAAGGCAATTCATAGCAATGGAAAAGCTTTATACTAAGAAGATAAGACAGCTTTATTTGAAGTTCCATCATTTTCTCTACAAGATGTTTTCAAAGATTTACATTGTTTATTTGAAAAGATTTTGCGTTTATTGACGTGGATGATGCACATGGTTAGAGAGTGTTAAGTGGTATTTTTCACTAAGTTCTAATACTGATACTCCTCTTCAGCCAGTATCTCTGCCAATTTGTGAATAGGGGAAAAACAAAGAAAGGTAATGGTAAAACAAAGATGACTTTAGCAAACAGACAAACACTGTGGTTTGCCAGCCACTGACAAATAGGAGCAGGCTAGCCTAGAACAGCTTTGTTTACACAGTGTTTTACTTTAGGATGGAGTCTGCTATAAATACACTGCAAGTACCAGAAAGTCATAAAGTTGTCTATACTATTGAATGGCTATCCCTAAATAGCTGGCAAAACAAGAAGTTGATTAAAGAATGGAAAACTAGCAGGATAGGACCATGGGACTGAGTGGAGTCATTCAAACCAGTGTCCTTCTCTGCTGCTCTTCTTCAGCACTGGTCTTCATCTTAAAACCCGTTTTATCTTTTTGCACGATGGCTGTAAACCCTCACTGCTGTGATAGACACATCTATTCTCAGACTCAATTAATTCCTTGTCAGTTTTTATCTTTTTTATTCTAGTGAAATTCATCCTCTTGTAGTGTTCATATAGAGTTCATCCTCTTTTCCTGACCTGGATTCACCTTACCTATTCTCACGTGTGTGAGGTGTGCAGCTTTGACCATCCTTATAATCAAAGACAAGAAAAATAAAAGAGAAATCTTCAGAAGCCATTGCATTAGATTCGTATTAGACACGGTTATATACTGAAGTCTGTGGTCTTGTGGATTTTTAAAAGAATCTTGGGTGACTAGTTCATGCTAAAATATTCAACCTTTAAATGCCTAACCTAAAGGAGACAGACAAGTCTTTCCTTGTGACTATATAAAGCAGTCCAGACATCATTTCCCAGGGTTTTAACAATAGCGCCAATACTTGCTGAACTGTATTAGAAATGTCCCTAGAAACATTTTAGGTTTGCACTACATTTGCAACAGATCCCGTGGACGGTTAGCCCATTCTCAGCTTTTGAGCTGGTGCACTCCCAGTTTATTGCATAAATCTGTTTTATAAATCCTTAGGTACAAAGCATGCCATTTGATACTATTACATGTTATACCATTTCCATTGCTTCACTCCTTAAGGTCATCCAGTTCTTCCTGTTTATTCAGATTCTCCTCCCTCATAAGAATGCCTTCCAAATTTTCCTTATCAGAAAATTTCATTAGCATGCCAACATTTTTGTGGCAAGGTACTTCCCTGTTTGCTGGTTGCCCTCAGCCAGTTCCTTATGCACCTTGCAATTCTTGCATTAATCCCATATGCTGATTAATTTTCCAAAGAAAGATTATATCTCCCATATAAATTTATTTTTTTTTAATTTAATCTTTCAGAACAAGAGCTCTTTTGAATCTAGTGTGATGCTTTTGGTAAACCTTTTATCTCATATTCTATTTATCACCTTGTCTTTAATTATTCCCTTCAAGTATTTTGTTTTCAAGTTATGCATGGTGTTGAGTTCAACTATCAGGCTCTAGATCTCAAGATCATTTATTTTCCTTCCAAGTTAAAGACTATGTTGTCTACTCTTTTGGACTTTTTGATGTGCATTTTTACATTCCAGTTTTCACAGAGCAGTGAAAACGTCAGCAGAAGACAGATTGTAAGGTTGTCCATCTACCCACTCCCAAGTGAATAACAAGAAGTTTTTTCAGTTCTTGGAATTGTGTTGTTTGCTCAAGGCACTATTTTGATGATCATACACATCTATGCCATCAGTTGCACTGAAAAGGCAGCAGGATAGTCTTATTCTGGGCAATATATAGATTATCTTGAATCATAGAGTGGCTTGGGTCAGAAAGGGCCTCAAAGTTCATGAAGTTTCATCACTCATGCTGCATGCATGGTTGCCAACCAGATCAATTACCAGATCAGATTGCCCAGGGCCCTATCCAACGTGGTCTCTCTTAGCAACCTGTGCCAGTGTCTCAGCACCCTCTGAGTGAAAATCTTCTCCCCAACATCTAAGCTAAAAATCCCCCTTTTTTAGTTTAAAACCATTCCTCCCTGTCCTTTCTCTGTCTACCTGTGTAAAAAATTGATTTCCATCCTGCTCTCTTTAAGTATTGGAATGCTGCATTGAGGTCTCCCTGGAGCCTTTTCGTCTCCATGCTAAACAAGTCCAGCTTCCTCAGCTTGTCTTCATGGGAGATACGCTCAGCATTTATCCAGCTTTTGTATCCACAACATATCAAACAGCCGCATCTTCTCTTTTAACATTTTTCTCTATCTTTGGGTGGATCTTGTTTTGAGTAGAGCTCTTTTGAGTCTGGTGTGGAGGAACACTCCGTCTACAGATGACAAGCAACACAGAGGTATCATTAACAGCAAAGTAGTGTGAACTAATGTCCAGTGTCCAGAAGGGAAAAAACATAGGTTTTTAAAATTTCCCACTCTATGTCTTCCCTAACCCTGCCCATGTCCTCAGGCCCCATTTTAGCCCAGTCTGGGACTGTCACTACTTGGGGCCCAGAGGTTGGGTATATGCCAAGCAAGCAGCATCCAAGGCAGGTTGTGCTTGCCATGTACCTGTCCTCCAGGCATCCATGAGATGAGGAAGAAGAATGTGGTCATAGGCCTGTCAGCTGCATGTTAGGGTGGCACTGCTGATCCAAAGGGATGCACAGCTGTGTTTTCTGCCTCCTCCACCCAGAGGTCCCCAGAGAGATTCCAAACTGGCATGTGAAAGCTAGGGAGAAAATTTTCACTGCTTTTTTTTGGCCAGACTTTGGGAAAGGATTTCTAGGTTTTAGGTGACTGGTTCTTTTTCATCCCTTTAGCTGCTATGTATTTTCCTGTGATGCTTCCTTGCACAAAGAGACGAGGTAGCGTATTCAGGCTGGAACCTGGGAGTTGCACATAAGATCAGCTGTAGGCAGAAGCCATATCTAACTTCAGGTCACAATACAAGAACCAGACCCTACCAGCTCCTGTCCTGTCCTGGACATTTCTGGGCTCTACAGGATGCAGCAGGATTAGCTGTCTGTGTTAGGTGCTTTAGTACTCACTGCGAGAATAAACTTAGTTGAAATATGGCAATGTGTCCTGGTTGTCAGAGGATAAAAGTAGAATCAATGAATGGCTTAGGTTAGAAGGGACCTTAAAGATCATTGAGCTCCAACTCCTTGCCATAGGCAGGGCTGCCACCCACCAGCTGAGATTCTCTAGGGCCCCATCCAACCTGGTCTTGAACTTCTCCAGGGTTGGGACATCCATAGATCTTTGGGCAGCCTGTGCCAGGTGACTAGCTTCCAGGTAACATGGGTTCTGGCCACTGCTCTACAGTAGTGACCTATTCATGCCTTATTTTTCCTATCTGTATGGAGTTGGAAGGTTATTGTATTCTCACTGATGCACAGTGAGGCTGAAGTGGATTTTAATGTCATTACATTATGCATCTGGAAGCCTTTGTGACTTCACTTTGGAATTAAGCTCTGAAGCATCAGGTCTGCTGAATAACCAGCTCTCACAGCTGTCCCAGAGGAAGCAGGCTGAGAGGAGGAAGTGGGATGGGGGCAGTAGCCACCTCCTTTTGGACATTCCACTGTTATGTCTCCATTTCAAGTGCATCATGTTGGAATCAGAATCTCTTGAATCAGATTGAGTTCCGGTGAAGCTTTTTTGCTTTGTTATTTTTCTATCTTATTATTAGCTTTAAGCTATTACGACATGCTGTCTTTTATAAATATTAATTTTACTCTGCATGTATAATTGTGTATATAATACAATATTGTACAATATACAATAATCAAAGCTCAGACTTGTTTAACTTTTCTAAACAATTACATAAGAAGTGTTCCTCAATGGAGTATTTCTACTGGTAATTCCTGACTGTTGGAAGAGAATCTGGAAAGGTTTATTTTTATTACTGCTGCTTTTCTGGTTTATGGGTGTTTGTATTTAATGTAACAAATCCAGACTGTTTTCAGTAGGTATTGGTGTAGTCAGTGTGATTATAACATCATTGTATAAAAAGGGAATTATTTAGAGTTGCTTAGAGGAATGAAATCATTTAGTACTTCATTTGTGCATTTCAATTAATGCACATTAAGCTCAAATACTTGGGAAGCAGTTAGAAGAAACGGTCCTTTGTAAAAACTCAGCATCTGTGTTTTATCTGTGGTATCTTAACCATTCCTCTGGGTCTTCAAGGTCTTCCACAAAGAAAAACAACAAAACAACACTAACAAATGAGATAAATATCAGATGATAGGCAGGTTTTATTAGAACTTCAATAATAAATGAGCAAGAAAAGTATTTCGGGAAAAATAAAATAAAACTTTCCCAGTGCTTTGTCACACAATAATGGGTTGTGATGCTGTGAGCAGACTTCACAGATTGAGTGAGCAAATGGAGAACCTGAGCTGTGAAAGACACTTCTTATTTACACAGATATATTCAATAAAAGTAGAATGAGCACAGAAGAATATAGACTCCGTCTGAAAGCTTTTGTTTTTCCATTGTTGTACTTCTTTTCAATATAAAAGGCTTTTACTCCAAGGTGTAATTTCTTTAAAGTAATGAACATGTATTGAAATTTGTGCTTCATCTTCTGACCAATGTCGAATTATGGTTACCAGGTCTAAATATAATTCTTGCCTACAGTCAGGGAACATAGCAATTTTACAGGTTTTTATATATTTTTATTCTACTTTTCCAATTTGTTTCACCTTTTCCAGGCTTCTGACACCCACACTGTCAGCCATGAAGATTTGCATGCATTCTTCTGTGAAATAAGAGAGACAAAATCCTAAGGTTACAGTCTGTGTTCACTACATCATATGGATATCAGATCTTTTTTCGTAATACACACTTTTGGGTCTGGTAGCTTAATTAATGTGTGTCCTTTTATCATTTTGTATCTGGAATTATTTTTACTTTTTATCCCATACTTTATATACAGTGAAGATTGTCATAATTCTGTAGAAAATATGGAGCTAGATTTATATTGACATATAGACTCATATTACTCAGTGTTTGGAAATGTTAGCAGTGGAGCAAATCTGAAAACTCAGTTGATAAGACTTCAAAAAATTGGAAAGATTTTCAATCTGGTTAAGAAATGCCAGAAATTTAGTAAATTGAGGGTACAAGGTAACTTCTTTAAAGTGAGATCTGTCTGCCTCTGTTATCATTACTGTTTCCTGAGAGACAGTTTATAGAAGGTGGTTTTTATGATACATTCCTGAAACACATCCAGATTTCAAATATGCAATATAAACCACCTTATGAAAACTGCATAACTTGCCCTTGATTTATAAATAGTACCACACCTACTTTAGCTGTACAAATTTTCTAAGTCCTAATGTTGTCAGTTAGTAATAAAAACAAAGCTTAACACAGAAGGATTTGCTAAAGAACCAGATCATCAAGGGACAGGAAACCACCTTCTAAATTAAAGCTTGCTGCCTATTTCTAAGGTAATGGATGGAAGAATTTAGCACATTTACAAGAATGGCTGAAAAAAACCAAAGAATATATCTCTTACCAAGGCATGTTGTGAACAGAATGTGCTTAAAAGGAAAATATGTTAGCAATATTTGATAATAAAAGGATCAGTGGTTTATCAGCATCAAATGAATCAGTTACAATAGAGAATGGCCCTATGTGATTCAGTTAATCACAAGCATTTTTTTGTACACAGTCTGAATTCTGTGATCTTGGGATTATCTTCCAAATAATCTCAAAATCTCTAAAATCTACCAGATTTTAAGTTGGTGTCCTACAAATAGTCCTTGTCCCAGAGTCACAGAAAATGCCTCCAAAGGCTTTTCAGGACAATTCACTTCAGCTCATAGTATCTGGCTTCATCCCTCAAATGGCTCTCTATCTCTGCTTGGACACTGGAGAAAAGACTGATTTCTCTTTGATGTGCCTGTTGCATTTTCTGAGCCTTTTTTTTTCTGGTTCCATTCACTTGAACTCTATTGCCTTCACATTAAACTTGGTACTTTCTTTCTCATATATGATACCTTGGTCTCTTCTGTAAACATACTGTTATATTGGCATAAAAATGCCTTGAGTGTCTTCTTATATATCCAAGTTCACAGTATGCTCAGTAGGTTGGGGAAGTTATGTTGAGACACCCTAAGAGTGCAGGTTTGGCATGCAGTTCTCTCTTCTGTCTTTAGGGAATCCAAGTCTTTAATGTAAATGTGTGCTTATCCTTTAAAAGGAAGTTATATTTAATTCTCTTATTTTCCGTCAGTACTTTCCTAGAAATCTCACTTGAATCAGATTAGTAAACAGAGGCCAGTGTTTTTGAAGGGAGTAGTCATAAGGGCAAATTTTCATCTCTTCCTTATTATCTCATCTACTTTTGGTGCATAAATATTGTTGTACAACTACCACACACTATGCCAGTCAGCACACCTTCATTCCTGTCACTAACCTCTTCCTCCCTTAAAACAGTGGACTTGTTTCTCTTATCTTGTTCAACTCTGGATGTAGGTACTTACTTTTTCCTGGAAAAATATGTGAAAATAGAAGTTAAAATAGCTGTGAGTTCACTGTCACGTTCCTGAGTGTTCTACTGAGAATGTCTGTGCTGCATTAAGAAGGCTCCACAATTAAGCTGTAATTCCAGGGTTGTCTGTAAATACTAAAATACATTTTACTCCTTTCTTTATCACTGCAGCGGTTCTGAGCACTGAGATTGAAAAGGACCTAAAGGTTTGTCCTGGATGGAAATGTGATAAAAATGAAGCAAGCCTGATCTGCCTTGGCAGTTAAAGTACTCCTGTGGGGATTGATTTCACCGAAGTGCAGCTGTCTAGAGGCTAGATGTCTGAGCTCTAGAGTCTGCCTAGAGTCAATGGAAAAAGGCAGGCACTGCCCAGTTCCTCACACCTAATTTAGGCTGTGGTTCCCTGAGATGTAATGATTGTTTTAACAGCTTACTGTTGCTGAAAGGGTAAGGTCCCTTATTCTTCCACTCTCAAATACTGCTCCTAGAATAGAATCATAGAATCACACAGTCGTTAAGGTATGAAGAGACTTCTAAGATCATGTAGTTGAACCATCAACCCATCCTCACCCTATAACTGTACCGCTCAGCGCCACATCTCCACATTTCTTAAACACTTCCAAGGATGGTGACTCCACCACCTCCCTAGGCAGCCTGTTCCAATACCTCAACATTCTTTCAGAGAAAAAGTTATTCCTAATACCCAATCTGAACGTCCCTTGGAACAACTAGGAGCCATTATCTCTTGCCCTACCACTCTTGATCATCAGAAACTCCTAGGTGCCTGATAGCTGCCTTTTCATATCTAAAGAGGGGCTACAGGAAAGAGAGGGCAGACTCTTTAGCAGGACCTGTTGTGACAGAACAAGGGGAAATGGTTTCAAGCTAACAAGGGGGAGATTTACGTTAGACATAAGGAAAAGATCTTTTACTGTGAGAGTGCTGAAGCACTGGAACAGGTTGCTCAGAGATGTAGTGGATGCCCCATCCCTGGACATCTTAAGGGAAGGCTGGATCAGGCCCTGGGCAACATGATCAAGCTGAGCATCTCCCTGTTCATAGCAGGGGAGTTGGACCTTTAAAGGTCCCTTCCAACTCTAAGGATTCTAGGATTATATGATGTACCTTCTGTTTATTGTGTGCTGGCTCATTAGGCCTTTTTGTGAAGTAATTTAACCATCCAGCTTGGTAAAAAATCGTTTGGGCAAAGTGAGGGAAGGGAGAGCAGTGAACAGAGAGGGAGAGCAAGATGACCTCTTTTTAGTGGAATTGAGGTGTTATCAGCTACCCATGAAGTTTTCATACGACATTTCTTCAGAATGTCATGAATGGTTCAGAAATGGGGCAATGTCTGGAAGCATTCCTTTCTCTGTGCAGGGCTGCAGAGGAAGTATTTTGGTGATGACAGCCTAGGTTCTAACATATGAGTGTTCATCTTTGATCAGAAAAATGAAGAAAGGTACTTAAAGACGCTCTACATTACTGCATCTCAGATATTTCTAATTCAAACTCTCAGTTTGTGAAGAGAAGAGATGCTGTTTCTAACTGTCAGGTCTGTAAATGCTGTGATGGAAGAGAAAACTAAACTGGATCTGTTGTCTTGGACCTCCTCTGTCCTGGGACAAATACTGCTCAGCAAAACTCTCAGATACTTCAGTTGTGTCATCTCATCGTCTTCAGTTTGTGCTTCTATCTCTCTGTTCTATGTGGGAGCTGGTGCTTGGCTTCATAATGCTGTTAATGATGCAGAGCTATCTTACCAGGACGACCTCTGCAGTGATAAAAGGAATAAAATGTAGAAAAAGCCTCCCATTATCACTAATGGAAGAAGAGATGTCTCTGAATACATGCATGGGGGAAGATAAACAGAATGAAAAGGTGCTGATGTTCCAGTCATTTCTTGGAGAATTGTGCTTTAATGTGTTTTCTCTCCTAGTACAAGGTTTAAAGTAGAGAATTCACTGAGGATTTCACAATTTTCTAACACAGCTAAGAACACAGATACCACCAAGGAAGCCTCGCCTGCAAAATATTTTCCCTTTTGTTTCAGTGGTGAGAGATCAAAGATGAAATTTTTTTCTGGCTCATGATTTATGCATGTACATGATAACAGGTTTTTAAATCTTGATTCTGTCAGTCTCAGGTAGTTAAAAAGAAGTGGATTTAATTCCTGTGCCATTGTTATTCCTTTAGTTACACTGATAGATCTGGAAGTGATACCACTTCCAGCACCGAAGCAGCTAATATTGTTTACACGTGCCAACTCTGTTACCAGGGAAAAAATAGATGTGAGAAAAGAAAACAAAATATAAATGCAGGTATAAAGGAGCTCTTTGAGTAAGACATTCACACCAAACTGGTGGGAGGTAATAGTAATGAAGCAGTAGATAACAGTTCACTGCCTGTATTGGTTACTTACGCAGGAATGCTGCAGCTGTCAGTGGAGGAATAAATACTGAATTACACAGGTCTTTGAGAAAGTCCATTCTTTGACAACTGATATTGTCAAAACTTTATCAGAAGTCTAGTACTGTTCTAGTGAGTTGTAAGCAAGGTTGGAGCACAGAAGGGATGCAGTGGGGATGTGAGCTAGAGCATCAAAGCCGCACACTCAACGTTTCAAAATGGTACAGCAACAATTCTTGTTTGTTTTTGAGATGAGAAGATTGCATAGGAGAATTTTTTTTCTCCATTTTCAGCCCCTTTTATGGATGGAATGGAATTCTTCTGCTGAAGCTTATTGTTTTTGATCTAATGTAATGGGGAAAATAGTCAGAAAATAATTTGAGTTTGCATGCATGTGTTGGGTGACCAGTGAGCATTTGTTTATGTGTTTATGCATACATGTACACATCAGCACAAACAAATATGGTATATTTTGGTTGCTAGTCAAAGGAAATTTCCTCTCCTCACAGTACAGACTTCAGAGGGTAAAGAAGCAATGTAGGGAGCCTCTAAAATTCTCCAGAAACTAACAGAGAAACAGAATGTATAACTAAGGAGTCGGCTGGGGCCTGAGCTCTGGCCAGAGCCCAAGTTCATCTCCTGTCATTGCTGCGTGGGTGTATGTCTGTGCTTGAGTGCAAATTTTAGGCCAGATCAGGGCCCTGCTGCTCCTTGGCACAGACTTGAGGCAAGTCTGCTGTGCATAGCCCTGTGCTTTCTGAAGTATGTAACTTCATGATGGGCTGCCGTTGCAACCCATGATTTTAGAGAAATGTCTTGTAGGTATGGATTTCAGAAGGAGTGAAAGTAACCTCCTAAATGTAGTTAAAGGCAATTGCCATCTGAACCAGAACACACAAGGGTGCTGATGCCATCATAAGCAAACTCATTGACTGAATCAAAGATACAATTTTTGTTTACTCACAGGTGACTTAGAAGCCTGATTCCCTATTTAGTGTGATCTAAGAATTAAGAAGCAGAAGCGTCTTGGCAGCTGATATGACAAACCCAAATTCAGAGGGGGGAAGCACCATAGGTGCTGCAACTTTTTGTTGTGTGGAGGGAAAAAGCACAGTCTCCCTAGATCCCAAACAAATCCTTAGAAAAAAATAGGTATGAATGTTGAGTAACAAAGCCTTTGGAAAGGTTTGGAAACTTTGGAAAATTTCCTTCTGGCTCTAAGGGTGCCTGGCACAGAAGGGCAAGTGCAGATGTGGTTATGCTCTCTTCTCCTCCACACCTGGGGAGCTGCTTCCCTGTTCCCTCTTGGGGATAGTTCTTTACTCACAGTTACTCCCAGCTTCAGGTATGTTTGGGGACATCTAGGCAGTGTGTGCTCAATTCATAGCAGAGACTGAACTAACAAATTATCACATTGGAAAACAGAATTGTCATTCCCAGGAACTTGCTTCAGTTACTGGTGTAGAAGCGCTTTCAGGCTCACAGAAGTATTTAGATATCCTGGAAATCTCTTGCCAGATACTTCAGCCACATCTAAGCATTGGGCACTGCACCCTGACTCCATGCTGAGTGAAACCCTGTGCACACACAGCTCCACCATCTCTTTCTGTTTTCCTCATGTCTCCTTTATTTTTTTTCCAAGGACAGGAAACATAAACAACTGCTTTAGGGAGAAAGAGCTGCCTTTTCCAGTATGTCACTGGTCTGGGTGAACAGGAGATGGCCTGGCATGTGTCACAGCCCATAATGCCACCTGTGTGGAGTTGCAGGTTGTATAGATTTGGCTTTACATAGGTTTGAGTGAAGAGGGACAATGAAATGGGTATAAAAAAAATGAGCTATGGAACCTCTCTTATTCTCTTTGGCTTTCAGAAAGGGAAACCATATTCTTTTAACATCATCACTTTTTGCAGATATCTATCAAAATAAAACGGGCACCACATTGTAACAATCTCAATCTAGGAGTACAGCATCACGTGCGCCATGTTCCTTTGTTGCAGACAGAATAATTGTTTTCCTCCCATAGTACCCATTGTGCATTACTAATGCAATTGGATTGCAAGCTTGCAAGTGAAGGATTTTGGTTTGACAGCACACCATATCACCTCTTTCCAGACTAAATAAAATGATGGCAGTTAGGCTAGCTGAAGCTACTTTAACCTCTTATGTTTTCTTGTGTCCAATATTGCAGTAACATTTTCTTTTCTCATTATTGTCACATAAAGACAACATGCCAGAAAACAGCTAACGTGGCCATTTTAATACAGTCCCTGTGTAATGTAGAAATATAGTGCCTCCCTGTTCACACTCACTTGTAACGTGTACAGGCAAAAGAACAGCTCATATTTTTAGGTTTATGTTAAAAAAAAAAACCCTAGAGATATTCCACATGAGGACATGCCCAGTATTCTTTTATAGTCTAGAAGGGGGTCTCTTTGCCCATATATATTAAAGTGTGCACCTGCCTTCAATAAGCCTACATTAGGATACGCAAGTGAACTCTATGTGAAATTTGCCTATATAGCAAATGTAAAAAGAGCAGACTTTTGCTCTGAAAAAAGAAGAAATGAAGAAAGAAGTAAGTATTATTAAAGGGAAAACACAGTTGAGCTGTTTTAGTTGAGATCTGGGAGAGGAAAGTGTTTGATTGAGGCCAGTGGAACAATGGAAATAAAAACCAATAACTGACCAGAAACATAATGTACTTTTTTTCATTTCTCACTTTGGAAAATCACAGAAAATGCTTTGTGGCAGTTCAGCATGTCACGTATTTTTGTGCAGATCTTTCCAGTTTCTCAGAGATGACCTACCTGCTTGAGTGGCTTTCCTCTCAGTTCTCTTCTGAGAGAAGGACTGTGCCAGCTTGTGCCTGCTGTCAGGTGCCACCTCTGGGGTCTGCCTGTTTGCAGGGATTCTGAGTGTGGCCAGCAAGGTGATTGTTCAGCAGGAACTACAGAACTGATCATCTTCTTCTGTGCAGCTCCATTGCCGTCATAATTTCCACTACTAAAACTGAGAGGACAATTAGATCTTACTTGATTATGTTGAATGGATCTTCAGATAAGTGAACTTTTAATCACAGAATCTTTAAGGTTGGAAAAGTCCTCCAGGATCATCCAATCCAACCATCAACCTATCCCCACCACACCCACTAACCATATTCCTCAGTACCATATCTCCACATTTCTTGAACACTCCCAAGGACAGTGACTTTCCCATCTCCCTGGGCAACCTTTGCCAGTGCCTCACCATGCTTTCTGAAAAGAAGTTCTTCTTAATATTCAATCTGAACTGTGGCTGAAGCAAAGAACTGATGGGTGCCCAGCAGCCCTTGATGTACTACAGGGCATCTTATTCCTTGCTTGGAGCTTGTCAGCCACACTATGCAGAGACATATATAGGAAATGAGCTACAGGCATTGGCCACAAACCCTCCTGAAAAAACTGTATGTATGAGCTGAACAAAGTACAAAGTCACTGTGCCATGAATTAGCCATGGAAGTACAAGAAAATGTCACCAAGTAGTTGCAAGCAAAGGAGGCTGCCTGTTTGTTCACATTTTCCATTCTGCAGTATTTACTTGTAGTCCTGATTCTTCCATATGTTGAAGAGGAAGAAGAAAGGAGGAGGGAAAACGGGGACATTGAGGGAGTCAGGACAGTGAGAAAGTGTGTGGGGTTCAAATGATCAAATGCTGTTGACTACATGTGAGTTTTGATTCTCTTTCTAGGCAAGAGAAAAATATGTAATGACTTTCAGATATCTCCTGGGTAAGAGTATTAGCTTTTAGGGAGTGCCTGTGCTTTAGGGCCACAAAAATGATCCAAGGAATGGAATACCTCTCCTATGAAGACCGGCTGAGAGAGCTGGAGCTGTTCAGCTGGAGAAGGAAGGAGGCAGGCTATTTAGTAGGGTCTGTTATGACAGAACAAGGGAAATGGTTTCAAACATGGGAGATGTAGATTGCATGTAAGGAAGACGTTATTTACAGTAAGGCTGGTGAGGCACTGGCACAAGTTGCCCAGAGAGGTGGTGGATGCCCTTTCACCTCCAGAGAGGTGGAGACTTTCAAGGTCAGGGTAAATGGTACCTTGAGCAACCTGACTGAGCTGTAGGTGTCCCTGCTCATTGCTGGAGATTTGGACTAGATGATCCCTCCCAACTAAAAAGATTCTATGATTCTGCCAGGGCTGTGGCCATGGGACTGGCTGTGATAGAAGGACCTGCATGAGACCTGCATGGTGGCCCTGCTAGGCAGGGGGGTTGGAACTACATGATCCTTGAGGTCCCTTCCAACCCGGGTGATTCTGTGATTCTGTAACCTGCACACTGGCAGGTGATGAGCCCAAACGCATCTGGTCTACTACCTTTCTGGTAGAGTACATCAGAAGGAATATGAGGAGCTTTGGGTCATCCCTGGGCAAGAACAAAGTCCTGGCGCATCAGAGCTGAGCTTGGTTACCCATCCACAACAGCTCATGCAGGAGAGTAGTGCTATATTGAAATGTGCTGTGAGCGCCATCCTCATCAGATCTCAGCACTGGATTGTTGTTATTCAGTTTGCCTGTGTGTGGAATAATCTTGTTTTCCTTATGCTAAACATTTACATGAATGTAAGAAACTTTTATAATTCGGGGACTGCAGAGCCCAGAGACTAATTCTGATGGTTCCAAGGCTGGATGCTGCTCATAAATGTAAATCCAGAGAGTTCATGGGTACTGATATTCTGATTTACCGAATTTATGGAGCCACCTTCTCTGCCTGCTGCTCCCTCCCTCTTGGTGCAAGTGGGAGGAAGGGATACGCTGATAGCAGGATAATTAGCAAGTGAGCTCATAAGAGCTGCGCTCCGCACTGCCTGACCCTCCACCAGCACAAGCTCCAATAGGATAAGGCTAATTTTGGGATATAGAGAAGCCCTTGAATACTTTTGACTTTTGCTGTGACAAAGTAGTTCTCAAGCAGAGGTGGACAGTCCATGTGTGGAACACCGAGGTTCACTGGAGAACATTGGTTGCTGGAGTTGGTGTTTTCTCCTTGGATTACTCCAGAAGTCTTTCTTTGATATCTCGTGATTTTGTTTTCAGACATTCTATCCAGCTGCTGTCTCCTGTTGGCTCCACAGAATATTTGAAGGCTTCTATTGAAATCTTCTCTCTGTCTTCTGACATGTATCTGACCAGAATGTACAGGAAAGGAGCTGTGCCTCCAGGACTTGAGATGCTCAGAACAAATTCCTGTTGCAAGAGCATCCAGAGCACATCTTGATATGGATTCTGCCCTTTTGGAAAGCTATGAAATGATTATAAAAGGAGAAGGAAATTTTTTTTGATTTTTTTCATTATAAGCTAAAAGCCTGATAATACTTGAATGGTTTGAAACACTGTGGCACCTCAGCTTTTGATGCATTTTTGAATGGTTTAAAAATACTCTTACAGTTTGAGCCTTTAGTTTCTTCTGGGGCAGTTTTGGAATGAGGGACGCCTGGGAGCCCTTTAGCAGTATGATGGGGAGCTCCTGTGGAGTAGGAGCACTGCAGCACACGGACCTGCCAGGAATATCAGCACAGGTGGTGGGATGAAAGTCTACAAAACTGCCCTTCAGAGGCATTTAGTAGGTCAACTCTTGAGCCTTCTTGCAGAAAGGCTCCAGTTCTGATTCTTGCTGCATCTCTGGGTGAGTAAATTGTGGGGAGCAGGGGAGGAAGGGATCCAAAAGCACCACCTTTGCTCTTGCTGAATTCAGGGGTCAGACTTTAAGGCTTGCTGATCCTTATGGCCACTGCCTCAGTTCCTCTGTCCACAGAAGAGAGTTAAATTTAACTCTGGTAACTCCTGTGGGAAGTGCTGTGTAACTGATGAATGTTGTTAGAGCAAGTTTCCCACCTCTGCTGAAGATCACAAGAGAGTTTGCTTCTGATTTCAGTGCAATCGGGCTTACACATGTATGCCTTTGTGCTTACAAATGAGAGGAACTGAAAGCACTGTTTACTTGCTTTGGCCAATCATTGTACACTCTGGCAAGAACATCAGCACAGCATCATGCAACGGGAATTACACAATAAGTTTCCAATGGAAAAGTAATATTGTGCGTAAACTGCCATTGGTAGCTCTAGCATCTCAAATGCAGCAGCAGAGCAGCAGGGCAGCAGTGTGAATAAATGAGAGACATGGAGTTGTTCAGAAGTTAGGGAAAAAGGTCTGAAGAGTAATAAAAAGTTTCCAAGCTTTGAAAAGTACCTGCATTTTTTGCTCTGTATTGTTTTACTTGCTTTCAAATGATCTTTTCCATTGTAAAGCATTTTTCAGAAAATAGTGGCCAGACTCCAGGATCTAAAACTGATGATATCAGCTCTTCAAAGCTGCCAGATCAGAAACATAAAGATATACATAAAGGGTTCATTTCAATGAGAGCTTATTCATTATTTTCAAAGAAACTATTTTCCTCCTACAAAAAATTCTCTTTCATTAAAATGTTTATACTGTAGTGTGTATATGAGGGGCTGTCCTTTGAACACATTTCTTGTGGCCTACAGCATAGAAGAATTAAACTGGCATTTAACCAGTAGATTAAATGTGGGCAGGACCCCTCTGTAATGTGGTAGATAAGCAGGTGGATGCAAGATAAGAATTAATATTTGTCTGCTATAAGAATAACAGGCAGAGCAATATTTCCCTAGAAGAGTTCACTGAAAACTTAACAAGGAAAACAAGCCTCGTCCCCTTCCTTATCTCTGCCTTCCCCAAATCACTGTGTTGTACTTCATATAGAAGAAACACAATATTTCATATCTGGCAATCTCAAAGAATCTTGGAAGTAGATTATTCAGAAAACATGAAATATCACCTCTCTTTCAATATATATTTAGTACAAACAGAATAAAAGAATGTATGTGTGGAATTGTAAACAGAAAGCATTAACACTGCTATAATCAGTAATCATGAATTAATTGTAGCTCCTGGGACTTTTTTTCAGGAGTTGTTCCGTGTGAACAAAGAGCAGAAAGGACAGCTCCACCCACAGAACCCATCGCGTGTCAGTAGGGAGCAGAGCTGGTGGAACAACAGTCAAGGAGAAGATGAGAAGAAATATGGCAACAGTGGGCATTGACCACAAGGCCATTGGCCATTCTTATGGCACTTCAGAGAATGAATGGGCCCGGCCTTGTGAAGGCTGGGGACTGTGCAGATATTTGGGGACACTGCTTTGGATTACATGGTTTGTTTTTCAGACTTGAAAAAGGCAATAGAGAGTTACTCCTCCGTGAACAAGGAACATGTCAGAGAAAAATTTGCTAAATTGTTATTAATAAAAAGAGAAATGGGCCAACTACCAGTCAAGTGAGATCAGATATCTAGCTGTAGGTGTGATAGAAGATATCATAAAATCATAGAATCATTGAATGGCTTGGTTGAAAGGGACCTTTAAGATTATCTAATTCCAAACCCCTGCTATAGGCAGGGGCATCTCCCTCTAGACCAAGTTGCTTAAAACGTCATCCAGCCTGGCCTTGAATGCCTCCAGGGTGGGTGCATTCACAGCCTCACTGGGCAAGATGTTCTAGTTCACAACAAATTCCAAGTAAGTATCAATTCCAGGTAAGTAGTAACTGCCAAAACTTGATACAAAACCATCCAGTTGGGTAAGAATGGATCCCAAGAAGTTGGCTAGCTCATTCCTTTCCATGAAGACAACACCAATTGCCTTAAATATTTGTCCAACAGAATGAGTAACTCTAGTGATAGGATAAATGCAACTTCTTAAAGTTTGTTCTAGTTATTAATGATATACAGCATTACAAAATTTTTCAGGATTTCCTCTGCAGAAATTTGTGATGCCTTGCATGCTCTCTCAGATGAATAGTACCAACTCTACAACTTCTGAGGACAAATCTCCAATTATAATTTATCTAAAAGGATCTTTTGAACTTGTTGTGCCCCAAACTGGACAGAAACTCATACTCAGCTTTTCCAGAGCCTAGCAAGGTGTAAGAACTATCTCAGATCCCTGAGAGCAATTCCTTCTGACAGTATCTCCAGAGTGAGGCTTGGGTTTTGTCAGTAAAACAACATGGTGACTCATGGTCTGGTTTTGCTTTCCTGTAACCATATTTTCCTTTAATTCTCTATTTGTACTTATGTAATTGGTTATTTCTACCTACCTGTAACACTTTGTCCTTACTTAATCACATCCTGATCTTTTGTAATCTGTATCTAGTTTCCAAAAAAAATAATTTTGGATTTTAATCTTGCTCTTGATTTTCAGTGCTTTGCAATAGCTGTTGACTGCAACTTATGCATGATATATATTTGTATATCAGTGTATCTGAATCTTTCTATGTATATGTATATTTAGTAATGGATATTTACTCCATAATCTAAGTTATTCAGGAAAAGAATGGATATTATTAAATATAAACTGTTCAATACATTTTTTTTTTTTAATTAACCGCTTGAAATTGCTTTCTCTGTTTGGTTCTGTGTATGGTTTTGAACTCCACCCCCACTTACAATCAACCTTTTCTGAAGAAGCTTACAAAAATGTCATGCTAGGCAGTGCCAGAAGATTTAATAATGTAAAGCTATACGTTATTGTTAAACTACATGACACTTACTATTTGTCTTCTTTCCTGGTGTTCCTTCTGTCATCTTCAAAGCAAGTTTGTCGGTCACTGCAGGAAATTAGATTGGTTTTACAGGGTCTGAAGTCTACAGACACTTTCGCTACTACTACATCTTTTTTTTTTTTTTTTTTTGTATGTGTGTCATTTCTTTCTTTTGTGTTGTAGGAGAAATTATTTGTTCTGTTACTGTAGAAGACTTAAAAAATGAACTGGCCTATTGTTTCCTAGCTAATTTTGCATCTGTTTGAAGAATTACTGCTATATTTGACTTTTTCCAGTCAGATGGAATGACATAGTCCACAACAGCTTTCTAAAGACAACTGATCATGTCTCAGAGACTGCATAAGCTAGCTCTCCCAACAACTCTTGGTATCATTCACAGTGCCCACCGTTTCATATGTTACCTATGTGCTTTTTATTACTCATTTTGGCTATTTTTTCCTTTGTCAATCATCATAGTTGTCAGCTGCCATTTTAGTGGCAAAAGGAAGGAGAAAGCTATTAAACAGTTGGCCTTTCTTGGCATCCTGCGTTGATTGCTTTCCTTCTCTGCTGAACTACTTCTTTCTTGATTTTCCGATTATATTTAGGAACTTATAATTTATTGTTTTTTTTCCCCTTGTTTTCACATTCAAATCCATCAAACACATTGTCCTACAAATTTCAAATTTCCCTTATTTAGCAACTGTGATATGTGCTTGGGAGCTAGATTAGATTGCTGTTGCCCCTAACCTATAACTAATATTAATTTATATTTACCTACTGCAGTTGGCACCCCAGAGCTCTGGGAGATGGTAGAGTTCTTTCATATCTGAGCTGATTGCTAAAATTCTGGATTATGGGGCAAACTCGTGTATGTTGAGCCCTTGGGAAACATAAGTCCTTTTGCTGTATTTAGATAACCATTGCCTCATCCTTCTGCGTAAAGTCTGTCTTCACTAAAACCACATCCTCTTGTTGCTCATGTTACAACTAAACATGGATCTGGTGCACTTTCCCTTTTAGGAATCATTTTTAACATCCTTGTCTCTTTGGGATTCTTTTCTTTTTGCTGCTGGAGGATTACTGAGACCATTCTTTCCATGTTTCAGATCTGCCTTCCAACTCTTTTTTCTGGATTATGTATCATCCTAATGCTCCTTATATACCCCTTTAGCAATATATGTCCCCCTGCTGCAGTGCTGTGTAATGGCAGCCCCTTGTCCATTCTGTACACTCCCCATAATTCCTTGGTCCTCCTCGGTTTAAAGGCATGGCTGTGCCTCTTTGATTATCAATTGATAATTTATTCCAGTGTCATGGTTAGCAATCAAAAAGGTTGCTCTATGTGTTTGGAGACTGACACTTCAGCACAGTCTACAAACTTCACAGAAGCTGAAATTCTGTACAGTAGGAGAGTTTTGAAATTACAGTGGGATCAGTTACTATGGGAATCTGTAATAATTGGTAAGATTTATGAGGCAAATGCAACACAGAGATAGCTGGGGCTGTTCAGCCTGGAGAAGAGAATGCTTCAGGGAGACCCGAGAGTGGCCTTTCAGTATCTGAAGGGGGGCTGTAAATAGAAGACTATTTAGCAGGGTCTGTTAGGATAGGACAAGGGAAAATGGTTTCAAACATAAAGAGGGGAGATTTAGATTGGATATAAGGAAGATGCTTTTGACAACAAGGGTGGTGAGGCACCGGCACAGGCTGTCCAGAAAGGTGGTGAATGCCCTGTCCCTGAAGACATTCAAGGTCAAGCTGGATGGGGCTCTGAGCAACGTGATCTAGCTATAGGTGTTCCTGTTCATTGCTGGAGAGTTGGACTAGATGACCTTCAAAGGTCCATTCTCAAATGATTCTATCCTGAAGAAATGTTTTAAAGATCTAATATATTAAGAGAGATCAGCGTAATGTATCTTAGCAATTATGACCTTGGTATACATAAAATTTAGTGGCTTCCTTCTTAAGGGAAGGAGGTTGTTCATATCATACACTGGGAATGTTTGGCATGACATTGTTTTTTTTCCTTAATGCATGGAAGCTTTGTGCTAACAGCCATACCATGCAAGGCTCCAGGCTGCTGTGAAGCAATGTGGAGCAAGGAACGCACGGAATAAAATGTGACACAGTTAGGTGCAAGGAAAAGAGGAAGGTGGGAAGTGAAGAGGGGGAGAGCAAGAGTTTGTCCTAGAAAATCTATTTTTTCTTTTTAAAGCTATATGTGCAATATTCGTGTCCACTGGCTGTGTGGAAATAGTGAGTAAGGAGGGCAAAGAAATTCTACAGGGGCTGAGGGAATGCTGTATTTATAGGGAAAAAAGGCATAATTTTTTCCAATTTGGTTTTAAAGAAAAAATTTCTCTATAAACTATGAAAGGTACAGCTCACCAGATGTTTTGTAACAATCGGTTCTGAATTAAAAATAAGCTACTGTTTTAGTCTGTGGAATGAGAAATAAAATGACTTCTGATTGCTTCTGATCATCAGAATCAACATATGTTTTTAATGAATAGGAAATAATAGGGCCTGCAGTTTTACTGAAATTGGTACTTTGTAGAACATTTCAAAGATATTTGTTGCCTGTTCATGGAGTATTTGTATTCCCCCTTATGTCAAAGGCACATTATTTAGTCTTTGTCCCGCTTTCCCCATTCAACAGGATTTACACGGTGTCACTGAAAGGAGAATTTGTCCTCTTGTGGCTTTCCTGCTATTTTTTTTTTCACTTGACCCAGAAGCTAAAAAGTAGCATTGAATCAAGCAAATCCCATGAAAAGTTCTGTATAAAAGAAAGCACTGCAGACCACCTACAGTGTGACACTTAGTGAGATGAAAGGATATTAACTCAGGAGCGCCTTGTTCTTTCAACAGGAATCTTGTTCCTTGTATTACAAACAAAGATAACTAACATAATTTAATTATACTCTAATAGTAGATGAAATGTATACGTCTTTTGGCATAATGCGATTTTTGTTTAGAAAATAAAGTATCTGTACATAGCCTTCAATTTTGCTGGAATTCCCTCCTGTGGGAAAAATGTTACCAAGGGGCTGTTGTCTTATGCATATTTGCACATACTATTTATGTTAACAAGCCTGGGATTTTTTTTTTTTTCTTTTGAATTGAAATTAGGTTCAAAGGGTTATTTTATTCCTTTCTCCTTTATTTTAAGAACTCTTAGTATCACCATGTCAAGGCTGCTAGGTTCCTATAACAAGTTTGTGGCTTCTGGCATTCAAAGTGCAAGGAATTGACAGAAAAATAAAGGGGCATTTTAATTATTTTTGCTCCTAGATTATTGAAAAAATACATAAAAGCTTCAAAAAATTCAGGAAATATTCCAGCTAGAGGCAAAAGTGAGGTTAACAGTATCCCTTTAATCTTTGCTGAGTCTCAAACGATTGCCTGTACCACAGAATTAGTTCTACATGGCTATATTTACATGAAATGGGAATGTATGAAAACTGGTTAAAGAACATCACACAAATGGAGACAAATATCTCCTGACAGATCCTGTCTAAAGTTTCTGTGCTGTACTGCGTTGGTATAACAGAGCAGTTTGCTGGTTGCTCCAATATGCTGCCTGTGTTTGTGTAACTGACCATCAGAAGCTGAATAAGGAGTTTAGCCTGAAACTAGACTAAGGAAAATCACTTTTGGATTGGCAAATATTTACATTTGCAAGTTGGAATGCATTAATAAAACAATCATCTCAGTAGTAATGTTAATTTTATGCAAATATTAGCAAAATTATAAAGTCAATCTGCTTTCTTTAGGAGGCTTTCAGCATGTTAAACCTGGGTTTGTCAAGTGTTATTCCTTATGCCAGCACCAAACTCATAGAGATACTGCAACTTGTTTGTTACGCCATTTGTTGATTTTGAACTGTAGAATGAATTTGCTTAAAAGATCTCTGTGTGGAAAAATCCTGTAGACTCTAGTACGAAGGGATGGGCAACTCAGAACGAGTACAGAGAACTTGTTAAGATGTGTAGAGAGAAAATCAGAAAGGCAAAAGCCCAGCTTGAACTCAACCTGGCCGCTGGGGTAAAAAGGAACAAGAAACTCTTTTACAAATGCATCAACAGTAAGAGGAGGACTAAGGAGAATCTTCATTCTTTACTGGATGAGGCTGGGAATGTGATCACTGAGGATAAGGAAAAGGCAGAGGTTCTGAATGCCTTCTTTACATCTGTCTTTAAAGGTCAGAGCAGTTATCCTCAGTGTACTCCACTCTTTGACCTGGTAGTCTCGGCTGGGTACGGACAGAATCCCCCACAATTCAGGAGGACACAGTCACAGACCTACTACTCCAGCTGCACTGTCACAAGTCCATGGGGCCAGATGGGATTCACCTGATAGAGCTGAGGGAATTAGCGGAGGTGACAGCCGAGCCGCTCACTGTTATTTATCAGTGCTCTCTGTTGACTGGTGAGGTCCCAGAAGACTGGAGGCTTGCCAGTGTGACTCCCATCTACAAGAAGGGTTGTAAGGAGGATCCGGGGAACTACAGGCCTGTTAGCCTGACCTCAGTGCCAGGGAAGGTTATGGACCAGATTGCCTTGAGGGAGATCATGCGGCATGTGTGGGACAACTGGGGGTCAGGCCTGGCCAGCATGGGTTCACAAAGGGCAGGTCCTGCTTGACCAACCTGATCTCCTTCTGTGATCTAGTGACCTATCTGGTAGACGAGGGAAAGGCTGTTGATGTAGCCTACATGGACTTCAGCAAGGCCTTTGACGCCGTCTCCCACAGCATTCTCCTCCATAGGCTGGTAGCCCGTGGCTTGGACAGGTGCACTCTTGTCTGGATAAGGAACTGGCTGGAAGGCCGGGCCCAGAGAGTGGTGGTGAATGGAGCTAAATGCAGCTGGCGACCGGAAACAAGTGGTGTTCCCACGGGTCGGTGCTGGGGCCTGTCCTCTTCAATGTCTTTATTGATCACCTGGATGAGGGCATTGATGCACCCTCAATAAGTTTATGGATGACACCAAGTTGGCTGGTAGTAGCAAGGGGGTAGTGAGACCCTGTAGAGCGGTCTGGACAGGCTGGATAGCTGGGCTGAAGCCAGTGGGATGAGGTTCAACAAGGCCAAATGCCAGGTCCTGCACATTGGCCACAGCAACCCCAGGCAACACTACCCCAGGCAAGGCTTGGGGCAGAGTGGCTGGAAGATGCATAGAGGAAATGGACCTGGGGGTATTGATTGATGCTCGGCTGAACATGAGCCAGCAGTGTGCCCAGGTGGCCAAGAAGGCCAATGGCATCCTGGCTTGCATCAGGAACAGTGTTGCCAGCGGGAACAGGAAAGTGATTGTGCCCCTGTACTCAGCCCTGGTGATGCTGCACCTCAAGTTCTGTGTCCAGTTTTGGGCCCCTCACTGCAAGAAAGGTATTGAGGCCAAGAAGGGCAACAAAGCTGGTGAGGGGTCTGGAGCACAGGGTTTATAAGGAGCGGCTGAAGGAGCTGGGATTGTTCAGTCTGGAGAAGAGGAGGCTCAGGGGAGACCTCACTGCTCTCTGCAACTACCTGAAGGGAGGTTGCAGTGAGGCTGGGAGTTGGCCTCTTCTCTCCTGTAACTGGTGATAGGACTAGAGGGAATGGCTTCAAGCTGCGCCAGGGCAGATTTAGGGTGGACGTTAGGAAGTACTACTGTTCTGAAAGAGTGGTCAGGCAAGGATGGAATGGGCTGCCCAGGGAGGTGGTGGAGTCACCGATCCTGGAGGTGTTCAAGGAATGGTTGGATTTTGTGTTGAGGGACGTGGTGTAGTGAGTACTATTGGTGATAGGTGGGTGGTTGGACTGGATAATCTTGAAGGTCTTTTCCAATCTTGATGATACTGTGATTCTGTGAAGTAATCAACTCTATGTATTTCTAAAATCATCCTGGAGTGCTAGCACCTTTGCATAACATTAACTACCTAATATATACTATTGTACAAGGTTTATATTTCTGTATTAATATATCTTTAAAGTGATACAAATATGATCATGGTTAGGAAGAAATGTTTTCATTGGTGTATATTGCTTTGTAACTTCTTAGAATAAGATTAAATGTACTTGCCCCTGAAATACTTGCTGTTTGGCAGGGCAGATGGCAGAACAGATTACCTACTAAATGCAGTGCTAAATGGGGATTCCTGTGTTTCCAATAGAAGCACACTGAATTTCTGTACTGTATTCTCTGTTTTTTCTATTTCTATACTGTACTGTGTTAATTAATACAGTTTGAGGCTTCCCTGAGTCAGAGATCAAAATTTGCTTCCAAATTTGCCAGTTCTATATATTCAGTTGTAATACTTGTCCCATCTGGCACTTTGAGACCAAAAGATCACAGAATCATAGTGGTTTGGAAGGAACCTCTGGAGATGATCTTGTCAAAGAGAACTAAAAGCGGTTCCCTACAAAAGGTTATATGGGGAAATGTCCAGGGGAATTTTGAATATCTCCAGAGGAGATTCCAGAACCTCTCTGTGCAGCTTGTTCCAGTGCTCTGTCACCCTCATAGCATGTAAGGTTTTCCTCGTGTTTGTATGGAACTTTCTGTGTTCCATTTTGCCTATTGTCCCTTGTCCTGTCACTGGGAGCTAGTGAAAAGAGCTTGGCACATCCATTTGACTCCTGCCCTTTAGATATTTTTAAACATTAATAAGATGACCTCTCAGAGTCCTCTAGCTAGTCTAGCCCTAGATCTCTCATCCTTTCCTTGTAAGGCAGATATTCTAGGCCACTCAACATCTTTGTAGGCCTCCACTGTACTCTCTGTAGAAGATCCCTGTCTGTCTTGAACAAAGGAGCCCAGAACTGATATAGCACTCCAAATGTGACCTCACCAAGACAGAGTAGAGGGGGAGGATCACCTCCCTGGACCTGCTGGCAGCATTCTTTTTAATGCACCCCAGAATGCCATTGGTTTTCTTGGCCACAATGACACGCTGCTGGCTCATGGCCGCAAGAACACCCAGGTCCTTCTCTGTAGAGTTCCTCTCCAGCCCCTAACCTGCACTGATGCATGCAGATATTCTTCTCCAGGTGCAAGACTCTATACTTGGTCTTGTTAAACCTGATCAGGTTCCTCCCTGTGCAACTCTCCAGCATCACCTCTTTTCCTCAGCCTCAGGGCCACAGGCACTACTGTTCACTCTCAGGCCATTTCTAAGTAAGAAGTTGGAATTTTTGTTATGTAAGGGAAACATACCAATAATAAATATTAATGGTCTGATTTCAGTTTTCATGTGGTCTCATCTTCCTGCTGACAATGTAGGCTCTCTTTACCCTCTTCTCTCCTCTTGATTGTGGATCTGAGGCAGGAGGATTTACATGCCAGTCTACATTCAGTTTCTTCCAGCAGAAGTGGTACAGTAGGTCTAAGTCATCTCCTTCCTGTGCAGCTTATTTTCCATCTTCTCTCTTTCTTGTGATTATGTTATTATCTTTTTTCAGTATGAAAGCATTTGAGTTCATGGAAAAATATTTTTCCCTCAGAATTCTTGTTGTTATGAGGGCTCTGTAAGGATAACTATACAGATCTCTATCCTAGGTCCTGTGCTTTCAATAATCATGTTAGAAACTAATTAAAGTAATATTAATAAAACCATAAAATGGTGAAGGAAAACATTTTCTCAAATATTGTTCCATCCATCCATACAAACGTATAAGATTATGTTAACAAGATTCAACAAAGCAAAGTGTAAGATTTTTCACTTGGGTTGAAGTAATCCCAGGTCCACATAGAAACTGGGAGAAGAACACCTTGAGAGCAGCCCTGCTGAGAAGGACTTAGGGGTCCTGGTTGATGAAAAACTTAAAGTGAGCTGTCACGGAGTTGATCAGATCAATCTATGTCCGTGACAGGGGGTGA
>NW_024885532.1:32700642-32711680 GCF_019232065.1 Centrocercus urophasianus | reverse complement strand
ACTGAAACCATAAAGAAAACAAAAACAAAAACATAGAACCATGACATGAGCCAGCAGTGTGTGCTTGCAGCCCAGAAAGCCAGTGTTATCCTGGTTCCATCAAAAAAGGAGTAACCAGCAGGGTGAAGGATGTCACTTTGCCACTCTCCTCTGCCTTAGTGAAGCCCCATATTGAGTACTGCACCTAAGTCTGAGGCCCCCAACACAGGCAAGATGTAGAGCTTTAGGAGAGGGTCCACAGGAGGGCCACAAAGATGATCCAAGGGCTGGAGCACCTTTCCTATAAAGACAGGCTGAGGAAACTGGGCTTGTTCAGCCTGGAGAAGAAAAGGCTGCCGGGAAGCCTCATTGCAGCCTTTCAATAATTAAAGGGAGTTAATGAACATGAGGGAAATCAATTTTTTTCATGAGTAGATAGTGAATGGACAAGGGAAAATAGTTTTAAACTAAAGGAGAGGAGATTTCTATTAGATGTCAGAGGTAAGTTTTTTACTGAGAGAGTGGAGAGGTGCTGGAACAGGCTGCCCAGAGAGGTTGTCCATGGAGGTCTTTAAGGCCAGGCTGGATGGGGCACTGGGCAACCTGATCTTGTACTTGATCTAGTGGTTGGCAACCTGTATGTGGCAGGGAGGTTGGAACCTAATGATCCTTGAGGTCCCTTCCAACCCAAGCCATTCTGTGATTCTAAGATCTTCAAACAGAAATACATTTTTCAGGGACATTTGGACAACAACTGCATTGCAAAGTCACAGTGATGGAAAAAGTCCACACTAGAGGGTAGTGGAATACTGAACAGTACATTGCCTTGTAGTAAGATTCAATTTCAGGGGTTACTGCCTGGTTTTAGAGAGTAGTATACAATTAAAAGTCACTGGAAGCCAAGATTCTTCCTCATACATTGTCAGCTGACTGGGAATGCCTTGGACATCCATGGAAACCAAGCAGACACAGAGGAGAGTTCTGTCCCTCATCCAAGGGTGGCACCCACCTTATTCCTAGAAAATGTTTGTCTCATTTGTTCCTTAGATGGTCTGTTCCTCTTCTTAAGCAACTTTTTCACTAGAAAGATCTTCACCTTTTTTTTTCTTCTGTCTTTCCACAGCTTTTCTTTCTCATTTTTGCACGTTGAATGAGAAGACCCATCTATTTGATTCTTCTTTGTAATTACCTTTTTGCTTTTGAAGATGATAGATCTACCTCCCTCTTTTCCTCACTGAATGTTTTGTTTCCTTCAGCTGTCCATCACAGACCATGTGCCTCTGGGGCTTCTTACTGCTTTCCTTTGATTTCTTTCCACTCCTCCTTGTTTTCCTTGAACTTTCTGTCTGAGAGCTGTACAGAACATTCCTGCTAAGCTTTTTTTCTTTTTTTTCTTTTTTTTTTTTTTTTCTTCTGGGAAATGCAGATTTACACTGAATCTGACATTGTGTTTCAGTGTATTTATTTCTTTATGTCAGCAAGATACTGGTCACTAGTGCTCACCTACTGCAGGCTGATTGAGGAACAGCCATTCTTCATGCTCTCATACTTGAGTGGTTTGTTATTGCTCCCTAACTCCATGACTTTGTACATTCTAGAACTGTCTTCTATCGTTTTTAGACTATTTTTTACCTATTTTTCAAGACACTTTTGAATGTTTATCCTTTCCTTCCACAGGCCCAAAGACTCTCTATTTGATATCATCTATTAACATGAGCCAGCAGTGTGTGCTTGCAGCCTGAAAGTCCAACAGTATTCTGGACTCTATCAAAAGAGAGGTGCCCAGCAGGGAGAGGGAGCAGATTGTCTCCCTCTACTCTGCCTTTTTAAGGTCCCCTCTGGAGTAAATTTGACATTTATTCTGGCCTCCAGTACCAGAAGGGATATTGTTGTACAGAGGTACAGAGCTGTTGGAGCATGTCTAGGGAAGGGCCATGAAGATCGTAGAATCCTAGAATCCTAGAATCCTTAGACTTGGAAGGGAGCATTCAAAGTCATCTTGTCCAATTCCCCTGCAATGAACAGGGACATGCACAGCTCAATTAGGTTGCCTAGGGCCAGATCCAGCCTTGCCTTGAAAGTCTTCAGGGACCTGCCTCGGTGCAGGTGTAAGACGTTGCACTTGGATTTATTGAACAACATGAGATTCACCTGGACCAAATGCTCAAGACTGTCAAGGTCTCTCTGAATGGCATCCTGTTCCTCTGATGTGTTGACTGTACCCCACACCTTTGTGTCATCCACAAACTCGCTGACGGTGCACTTGACCCCACTGTCAATGTCACTGATGAAGATATTAAAGAGTATTGGTCCCATTAAAGAGCACTTTATTGGTCACATTAATGTTGATCAGAGAGCTGGTGCACCTCTCCTATGAAGAAAGACTGAGGGAGTTGGACTTGTTTAGCTTCAAAAGTGCTCTCGGGAGACCTCACTGTGGCCTTCCAGAACATGAAGGGAGCTTACAAGCATGAGGGGGACTGACTTTTACACAGTGTGATACTGATAGGAGAAGGGGGGATGGCTTTAAAATAAAAGGGGGGAAATTTAAGTTGGATGTTTATTCAGAGGGTGGTGAGGCACTGGCACAGGCTGCCCAAAGAAGCTGTGGATGCTCCATCCCTGGAGGTGTTCAGGGCCAGGCTGGGGGGTCTGGACAGCCTCAGTTGGTGGGTGGTAACCCTGCCCATAGCACAAGATTGGAACTGGATGATCTATGAGGTCCCTTCCAACCTAAGTCATTCTGTAGATTTACGCCCCTATGAACTTACATGTTTATTCTATGATTCTATGGTCTGCAAACTAGAAAGATGCATTATACTGAGTTGTCCACTGAAAATATGGAGTAGTACCAGTCTTGAAAAGCTATGCTTTTAAATGTCCTTCTGTTCTAATAGAATAGTACTGAAATGTGCTTTCCAAAGGCACCATTTCCTATAAGCCTTGAAAGCATCTTACTGAGATAGTTTTCTTTATTTTTTTCCCAGTTTGCTCCAGATCGTCCCTTGGAAATCCTGGCTTATAGCAATGTGTGTACAACCACTGCTTCTTCCCAAGCAGGTACCCTCTCTCAGAAGTGTTGTCACTTAGGCAGTGCTAAGTCCAGGTGGTGACAGTTCATCAGAGCCCAGTGTTGACACTTGCTAATAACCTGGTAGCCTCCAGCAAGAGCCTGGAAATCTTTAATTATGCAGAAAGCCCCTAGACAGAGAAATCGGGAAGGCTGATGTTGAAATCCTTCCAAATTGCTAGTTTGTGTTTGTACCTGGCACCATGTGGGTGCTGTGGGCAGCCCAGGACACAGACTTGCAGGTACGTAGCACATTTGTATTGATGGCTATGACTAATTTTAGCTTGAAAAAACAAACAACCTATCTGTGGTGTCATTCAAAAATTGTAGTAGAATTCAATTAAAAATGCTTGCTCAGAGCCATTTAAATCAGAAGTTGCTGTTTTTGAGATATGTAAAAATGGAGTTAGAACATTAGAGCCTGCAAAAGGCAAAAAACAGTTTGTACTCACTTGAAAAAAAACACCAAAACAAACAAAACAAAAAATCCCAGGGACGTGAAGTTAAAATGAGTTTGGTGACTGCTGTAATCACTTAGTGCAACTCTAGTAATCATACTCATATCATTTCTTTTTTTGTATTGCAGCAGAACACTATGTTGCAGCACAACCAGGGAATTCTATGAATACATATGTCTCTACTGCATTGTTTGGATGAAAATTCCCTGTTTCAACCCTAAAAGATCCCTTTTCCCCCCAAGTCGGTATATAACATATCCATCAGTTTTGTGTTGCAATGAAGAAAAAAACCCTTTTTCGGCCATACGATAATCAGTTTCACTTTCAGAAGTGTCAAGCAGTCAGAAATCCCACAGAGGTCCACAGGAGCTGCAGGTGCTGAATGCTTTTTCAGTCAAGCTCTTCCATTTCTGTGTTCACTTCCATAACCAAAATGACACCATTACAAGCTGAAACTTTCCACATAACCAATCTCTAAGGAGAATCAGGCTGAAGTCTGGTTTTCTGACCGAATAAGTAAAATGACTGTGGTGTTAAACAGTGAGTTTTACTCTCAGATACCCACAGGTGCTGTGCTGTTGCCAGCCAAGCCCCATACCCTGTGCTGAAGATGTGCATGTACTCTCCTCTACTGAGTACTCATAGCTGCAATTTTCCTAATGAGGAATTCACCCCTTTAGGTACTTTGGACAATGCCTTTTCAAACCTGCTGCTGGCAGTGCAAGGAAAAAATAAAAGCAGAGCTTTTCACACGCATATGTCTTGTTAGGTGTGATCAGCAAGATAGAAGACGCTAATGGGAGACAGCAGCCCACATCTCCCCTTCTCCTCATGAACCTGCTAATGCATTATCCTGATGTTCTATGTGAACTGGAGGAAATGGGCCTGTTGCCAAGCTCTGAACTGAATCCAGCTCTCCTTGTCTCAAGCAGGCTGTATCTGCAAACTGTGCCTCTGCTTTCTGTGTACTTGGACTTCCCCACGGGCTGTCCCCCAGCATGGGACAAAATCCTATGTAGTTACATTCTCCCAACTTTATTTATGTCTGACTGGATGTATTCTTCCTTGGTTTGAGAAAGATTTGGTCTAACATGGGTTAAAGAAGTCTGTTAGTTTTATTCATTTTCTTCTGCTTCTTGCAAAAAGTGGGAGAGATTTAAAGACCACTATTAACTCAGAAAAGTTTTGAGGTGGTGGACTGTATAGCTAAAGCGTATCTCCATGCACTGCAGGGCCATATCTCACTGTTGTAAGAAGATGCTGTCTCAGCTGAGGTAACAGGTCTGATGCACTTGCATTTTTTCCTGAGGTCTCTTCTGGTAACAAGAAACCTCACTAAAGCAGGTGGAAATTCTGAGTAAAAGCTGAAGGACAGGCTGTCTTCTTCACAGCATGACCCAAACACAGAGCCAGCTTCTGCATCTCTGAATGGCCACACTGACCTCCCTGATCACGTAGAGTTCAACACAGTACACATATACAACCTCTGACCTCAGGGGGGATGAAGCTCAGCAGAGGGAAGAACAACCCAGGAGAAAGCAGAAGCTGTTAATATAAAAAAAAAAGAGAACACAGGAAACTCTGTGCAAGGCAGCTTGTATGCAAAGCCTTTCAAGTCTTCCACTCCAGAGTATTTAGAAACATAGAAACACAGAGTATCCCGAGATGGAAGGGATACACAAGGATCATCTTAAATTAGTGAGTATGAACACAGTAAATATAAAGTGCAATTTTATGTTCCCAGCCCCAAAAATGACAGCCCTTCTGTGTTTATAAAATGTTATTGCTCCTAAAAGGACTGCCTGTTTTGCAAGTTGCATCTGCAAAACAAACACAAAGGAGAAATCTTTGGTTTGCTGCTCGGAAGGTGAGTCAATGTTATCACCAAAACTGAATAAACAAGGCTTTATGCTCTGGTGGTAAAAATGTCACACAGTAAAAACAGCATTTTGCAGGTATGTTTTCATTTATTCTCCTTTTGCAGTATGAACATTTCCACCTGATATATCTTAGTGATTTCTTTATCTATGCTTGATCTACCATACAAATCAGAATAAAATCATTGGACTGCTTCTAGAGGCTGGTTATCCCTGGAAAGTCTGTACATGGATTCTGGCTTCTTCATACCTTTTCAGTGAGTTTACACGTTCTTATTCAGGTGAAGATCTGAATGCACATTTTTGGGTTCCAGTTTGACTTACAGAGTGCAAATAATTAGCAGCTATCTATCTCAGTAAGTGGATTTATGAAAGTACAGCTGAGGAGAATATGGATTAAGAGTTTCCAAATGTAAAAGCTGCATTTTGGCAGTAGACTTCAAAGCTGGGGTGGAAGTAATGCAGGTGTTTCGTTGCCATCTTTCTATATTCCTCATATGACTGTCGTGTGCCTTTTTCACCTTCAGAATGCTGCCAAAGAATGATATCAGCAGCCTTTAATCTCACCAATGTGTTAGGTGACTGCAGTATCACCTTTTCCCATACAAAGATAAAAATAATAGTTCCTTCCCCTTGGGGAATCATGTGCTATTCTTATCACATTTTACAATTCTAATGTCTTTTACTTCTTTTTTATTTCATTAGCTGTAAATATGCATTGCTTCCTTTCCATCTTCTGTTGTATTTTCCAAGTGTCAAAGCATGCAGTAGCTGAAATTCAACTCTTCAGAAAGTGCAAAGGAAGCAGGTTATGGCAGGATCCCGAAACACAAGAGGGGAGAATAAAGGTGGTGTTTGGGACGATGGGACAGCAGAGATAAAACAAAGAAAAAGGGTGAGGAAGAAATATTACAGATATACCCCGTGTTTAGGATTGGTTTTATGATGTAAATATGTACATTTTTCAGCATATGAAAAAGGTAAAAAGCATCTCTCAGGTGATGTTACAAGCAGTGTTTAGCCTGTGGACATTTTTACTGACACCTACTTTCATACTGAGTTTGGACTTGAAAAACTACATATTACTTAAGAAGATACGTAGCATGCATGTTAGTACATCTTCTCTCTGGAGCTTTGGAGGAGATTTAATCGTCTGCACCATGTACCAAAATATTTTGATTAACCATTTGATACATTAGTTAGCATGTTTAAGTGTGTCTAAAAACCACCAAGAGAGGAAAAGACAGACTCTGTCTGAATCAGAGCGGATTTACTGATTTTATTCTGTATTGTATGCTTCTTGATAGAGGTAAAGAAAATGCTCTGCGGTTAAAGAAATGAGGTGCTCCTATTCTCTTCTGTCACGTTCAAATGATGCTTTGGCTTGCATCTAGAAAAGGTAAAAATGGACATTAAAAGAATGGGTCTGCAGAATGAAGATGAAGCTTCAGAGAGGCCCGTAAGTATCTCTCTGTATATCAAATGCTGAAACAGATCTAGGCTGGTGGCAACTAAACCCATTTGAACATGCCATCACCCTTTCTCTGAGCTGCTTAACTATGACTACTGCTGAGCCTGCTGGCTGTGGAAGCCCTTTGAAACCTTGTCCAAAATGCAGAGTAGAGTGAACACAGATAGAGAAACTCATTTCTTGAGGCTTTTTAGAAGCCTCTGCTTTAATTTCATTCTATTCAAAAAGTGGAGACGTATTATACAATCAGAGAATCACAGAATTGTTTAAGTTGGAAGTCCAACTCCTCCTCAGTGAACAAGGACATGCACAGCTCCTTCAGGTGCTCAGAGCCCCATCCAGCCTGACCTTGAATGTCTTCAGGGATGGGGCATCTATCACCTCTCTGGACAACATGTGCCAGTGCCTCACCACCCTTATGGTAAAAACTTTTCCTTATATCCAATCTAGATCTCTCCTCTTTTAGTCTGAACTCATTTCCCCTTGTCCTGTCACAACAGACCCTGCTAAAATATCTGTTCCCTTCTTTCTTACAGCCTCTCTTTAGATACAAAAAGGCTGCTCTCAGGTCTTCCTGGCACCTTCTATATGTTTTAATGCATTTCATTTTCCATATAAAATATCTTGGAAGGTAGCAATTTTTAAGTCATACACAAGATCTCACATAACATGTATCATGCCAGAAAAAATGGTTGCCTTTTGATCTCAATGGAAAATTAGTTTGATTTCTTCTTGCATTTATATGGCTATGAGTACAGTTTGATCACATTGGGGAAATGCGGGCAGTCCAACCAAGTCTTCCTGCACAGAATAACAACAGGGCATATACTTCTGCCTCTACTTACTGCCAACTTAACTTGCTTCTCAGAAGACATGAGCAATTCTTATTTGAAATGCCAATAAAATATGCATCAGATGGTAAAATTCCAGCATCAGAGTGATCCTCTAACATAAAAGGTTCAAAGAAAGTATCACTTCATCCATAGATCAGCCACGCTGTGATCCATAGAGCTATTCCCAGAGAATGCCATATTTCAGACATAGCCTTAGCCTTAAATGGATGTGCAAGGTTACATGGCAGGAATGCAAACACCCTGCTAAGTCTTAAGCTGGGGATATCTCAGGTAGTAAGGCTGCAATTTAAAACTCTTATTTCTTCATTCTGATGACGACCTTGCTGATCTGTGCATGATGGATGATTCTGAGATACGTACCATTGAGAGGCATGGGAAGAATGAATTCCTCTGCCTCTTCAAAAAATGCAGTCAAAAGAGAGTTTTAGCACAATATTAGTTCTATAATATATACAGTGTGAAGAGTTCATTTCAGGAAGCTTTAAAAAGCACATTACACAGAAGATTCATTGCTGAAAAGTTGCTACAAGGTTCCAATAGTGCAGGCAGGAGATACAGTTACAAAATGTAAATAAAATATACTTAGTAGAATACCAAAGGAATCCACTGAATGAAATTCCTTCCATGTATCAGATGATTCAAAGTTTATGACTGCTCACATTCTACCTGAGCCCCCAGTAGAGAATTTCATTGTTTGAGATTTCATATAGATTTTGGGGATGTGCAAAGACATGTCCTGGAATATGGAGACCAGAGGAATGAAAAAAGACACCTCAACTACAAGAAATATCTTTTAAAAATGTCTTTTTCATCCACTCCCCTTGGTTAGCTTGATTGAATGGTTTAAAATTGCTTATTTAGTTAACACGCGTCACTAGTACTGCCTGGCCATACACTACAATTTTTTTTCTTTTCTTTCTGAGAAATTAAGCCATTTGAACCAGAAAAACCATTGAAAAATAACTTGAATCTTTGCCCTGCCCAGCCCAGCTTTTCAGGAGTTCACCTGTTTGCTTATGTCACTTCTGTTTGTTCTGCAGTAAATTCAGCTCTGGGATAGTCCCTTTAGCATGTAACTTGTACGTACTGCTGTATCTAAACCAGTACTTAGCCAAGGCCTCTCAGGGAAAGGCAAAGCAAACAATTTTAAAAAATTTCATTATTGATTTTTTAAGTAAAATGAAAAAAAAAAAAAAAACAACAAAAAAACAACAAAAAAACCCACCTTGCTTAATCGCAGATTTTTTTTCTAAATATGGCATTTATACAGACTGGAAGCAGCAGTCCTTGAGAGTAGCCCTGCAGAGAAAGACCTGGGAGTTCTGATGGATGAAAAACTTAACTCAAGCAAGCAGTATGTACTTGCAGCTCAGAAAGCAAATGATATCCTGGGCTCCACCAGAAGAGGGGTGGACAGCAGGGACAGGGAGGAGATTGTCCCTCTCTACTCTGCTCTTGTGAGGCCCCATCTGAAGTACTGTGTCCAGGTCTGGAGCCCCCAGTACAAGAAAGACAGAGAGCTGTCCAAAGGAGAGCCACGAAGATGATCAGGGGACTGGAGCACCTCCCCTACAAAGACAGGCTGAGGGAGCTGGGCTTGTTCAGTCTGGAGAAAAGAAGGCTGCAGGGTGACATCACTGCAGCCTTTCAGTACCTAAGGGGAGCCTATAAACAGGAAGGGAGTCAACTCTTTGAAAGGGTAGATAACAGCAGGACAAGGGGAAATGGTTTTAAGTTGAGGGAGGGAAGATTTAGGTTGGATGTCACGGGGAAGTTCTTTACAGAGAGAGTAGTGAGGTGCTGGAACAGGCTGCCCAGAGAGGCTGTGGATGCCCCATCCCTGGAGATGTTCAAGGCCAGATTGGATGGGGCCCTGGGCAGCCTGGTCTGGTATTAAATGGGGAGGTCGGTGGCCCTGCCTATGGCAGGGGTGTTGGGGCTTGATGATCCTTGAGGTTCCTTCCAACCCAGGCCATTCTGTGATTCTGTGATTCCATGAATCTGTGATTTTAACCATATTAAGGAATATATTAGCACTTTGGCATTTACACTGTTGATAAAGAATTACAATTGTAAAAGCCTAATGATCCAAGCCCTTAGACTTAGCAGACTGATTTGCCCTTAGTCTTTAGGAGACAGATTAGAAATAGAGAAAGCCTGAATTTTAAGTACCTGCTTGTCTTACCATTTAGATGCTTCAAAATGGAATAAAGTCAAATTACAAAGAAAGACTGAAATTCTCACTCATCGGGAGGGGAAACAAGGAGTTTGGGGCACCGGTGCTGGAAGGCAAAGTCCCCAGTTTCACTCTGGCCCTGGGCAGGCAGTAGCTGGAGGTATCACACTCACACTGGAGGTCTCACTTTCCTCCTCTACTCTTCTTTCTATCCCAAAAGTGCTCCTGTGTATGATGCATCTCTGGAGGGCAATTAAATCCCTGAACAGCTTCCTCAAAATCTCCTCATAAACTCAGGCCACACACAGTGCAAGCACACACTTCCGATGAGTCCTCCATAGTGGCCAGATTTATTTGGTCATATGGGTGTCATATAGGATATTAATAGCCAGCATGAATATAATACAGAGAAAATAGAGCTTGATATAAGGCCTGATAAATGTTACGGCTCCAGTACACTTGAGTTTAGCACTCAGACAATCTTCTCTAACTTACATATGCTTCATGTCCTATCATTTGTCCCTTTCCCGTGATTGAATAAAAGCAGTGTTGACTCCCAGGAAGAAAAGAACAAGAAAATGAGTAAACTTGAGGCATCATTTAAGGAAACAAGGCAATTCCAGAAACATAAAGTTCCTACTGCCCTTTCTTTAGTGAGATGACAAAGGCTGTCTACGCAACTCAATGGCTGATCTCCCTATCTTGAGAACAGTCCTGACACGCTTAGCATCATGACTATGCACACAGTCATGGCCAGGGATCTGGGATGAGCTGGAAGCTGGAAAATGAGAGCTGAAATGTGAAGAAGATAAAAAACAGCTTCACAAACTACTTCTTAGGCATGACCTACTCTGAGGTTAAGGGGAGTTCGTTTCAGGGTAAAGAGAAGTTGGATTAAAATAAGGGAAGTGTGAACTTTCTCCTGTTCAGAGATGGACAGGTTTCATCTCAACAGACTGTACACCATGAAGTCAGAGATTTATCCTAAGATAATTGTCTTGACTCCCTGCATTAGTAACATGGGATAACATTTCCAGAGAGGCTATATTTTCCATCCAGTCCCATTTTGTTCCTCCTATCCTACCCACTCCCCCACCCTCATCCCCTCTCATCTCATCTCATCTCATCTCATCTCATCTCATCTCATCTCATC